>NC_059523.1:6999696-7302727 GCF_905147795.1 Pieris rapae | reverse complement strand
CACCGACACACAACGGCTTTCTCGATGGCTGTCTTCGCAGTGTTTTGAATATCGACTGGCTCGAGCAACTGTGGGAGCGCTGCCGAGAAACCCCGTTTAGCCAGCAGATCAAGCGACGCAAGTGAAAATGGATTGGCTATACATTCCGAAGCGATTCCACTTATATCTCAGGCACTTGATCGAAACCCGCAAAGAAAGCGGAAACATGGCCGTCCCA
Organism: Pieris rapae; assembly: GCF_905147795.1. Lineage (NCBI taxonomy): Eukaryota > Metazoa > Arthropoda > Insecta > Lepidoptera > Pieridae > Pieris > Pieris rapae. The sequence continues at coordinate 7,302,510 of NC_059523.1, read as the reverse complement.
AGCAAAACCTACAGTTGCAGATGACGCAAAGAGAGTCAGAAAGGCTTGGAGCAAGGTGAAATATTAGGCTCAAGAGCAAGGGCGATGGAGACTCACTGTGGACGCCCTCTGCCCCACCTTGGGGTTATAGGACATCAAGTTAGTCCTATTAAGACTAATTACCGATTAATAAATAAAAATACGTAAAAATTATATTAGTGTTAGATTCAAACATACGTTAGGGGTCATGAAATACTTACCAATGGTACATGTGATGCAGCTTTCTACATAGATGCTCTTCATCCGGCTTATATGTCAACAACTTAAGCTCCCCCAGCCCGTAGCATGACCAACCAGGTATACTGCAGTCCCCATTGCACTGCAGAAAGATTCCAAGGGCTTTTTGCTGCTGTCTTTCTGGAGTGCTTGTATTGCGGACAAGAACCAGTATCTTCCATGGTAAACATCGTACGTAGCATGGCGGGGAAAGAACTTGTTCTTTTAGCTGGCTTAAGTTTGTGACTGTAAAACGGAAGGTGGCTTCGGAACGAGCGATGTCAACATCTTCAGTCGATGCCTCCTGAAATTCGTTCACGCGTTTCAAATTAAGTCCTACTAAATCCTTTTAATAATAAATGAAGCTAAGATCAAAGAGTAATTTTAGTATAAAAATTAAAAAATTATTAACACTTATTAAACACGTTAATTAAAAGGATGCATAACAGTATGTCTACTTTTATTTTGTATTAATTTGTTTTACAAAATTATGAATTGGTTTATGTTAAGGGTGATTTAAAAATATTTTTACCGTATGGGCATGCTCTGTATGAGCAGTTTCTGGACAGGCGCTTTCAATCATTTTACCTCAGTCAACTAAAACAGCTAAAACAACTAACTAAAACATATTAGCAAATACAAAAAAACAATTACAGTTTAAAAATTCACATTATTTGACGATGTACTTAAATGTTTGTTATAAAAAAAAATGTAAATACAAGAATTTTGATTTGTTTTGAACGATGATATACGCTGTCATTGTTTGCTGTAGTTGTCAATTTGAGTTATTCTAAATTCAAAGAGTTCGAACTGATCTGACTGAAAGAGGTTTAATGTAACTATAATAGCAAATATGTAATGGTTTACTTTATTTTTAAATATAATTGAATTCACCACAATTATGGAGTATATATGATTAAAATGTAATCATTCAATGTTATATAAGATAATAGAAAAAACATACTGTTAAAATAAAAAAAAATATATGTGTATATATAGTCAAATTTAATTTAATTGTGAACATTCAGAATGAAAAATATTTTATAAGATACTAAAATGAGTATATTTAAATCAAATTGTTATTTAAAATTAAAAAAATCGTTGATAATTTGTAACGTTTCTTTTGATCCATAGGTGGCGCCAGATGTTGATGTTATTGTGTGCTGTCGATAATGCAGAACTATTTTTTTTTGTTTGGCGGGAAAACAATTTGCGTCTGTAAAATAAAATATTGTTTTATATGGACAGCTGTTCATTGCAAATTCGCTTATTCACAGTTAAAATTTTACATATCATCACGTAAACATATATTGATGATTGAAAATATGTTATAAGACTGATCCTGTTATTATAATTCTGTAGTGTACTCATGTTACTCAGTTTCTTCACATAAACCAACTTTTTTTTAAAATTGTTTCTTCATTTAAAAAGGGCCTTTAGTCTGTCTAACCAAATATAACTGCGCCGGTGGACCACAAATGAAGTTACAAGACACAGTAAGTATGCGATGGAAGTTTCTGGATTTGTGTCTGATTGACAGACAAGATTTAGCGTTGCAGAGCCAGAGAGTGAGTAGGTCTTTTTTATAAACGATATAATATTCTTAAATCTTATTTTCGGTGTACTTCATATTTTGTTGCAACAAATTGAGGTGTTTTAAGTAAACTTTTCTTTATTTTGTTGGCGACGAACGTCGCGTGGGTGAATCAAGAAGAAAAGAACGCTTATTATTTGGTGGAGTAAAAACATGAAGTATGATTTCAAAATAACTTTAAGACAACATTCATATACCTCAATAAAACATGTATTTTCAGGGCCAATTTAAAAATACCTTAATAACAATTAAGGAATATTAATTTAAATATGTAAAATACAATTATACGGTAATAAAATTATGTTCCTAATATAACACTGTAAATACATGCTACATGCATAGTTATCCTCAAAATAAAACGTGAACTAAAAATACTATTCGTTACTATTGTTACCATTATCCTTATTTCGTTACCATGGTAACAAACACGGTACTAACTTCCCGCCGAGTAACTATAATCTTGATAAGACCAATATCAAACAGGGCATATTTTATATTTGATGCAAATTGATATAATACATATAAATATTATATTAGAAGTAGCTGATTTTTCTGCTCTATGCAAACTTAATAACCGGGTACAGTTGCCCGGATATTAATTAAATCCGGAGTCATCTTGCGAGGACATTATTCACTGTTTGGAGATTGACAGGCTGACTGGCTCCTTAATTAAAATTTGTACTCAAATAATTTTATTTGAAGGATAGAAGCAAATTGAGCAATCTTGGCAAACTTAATTACTGTTATTGAGTGATTTTTGTACTATCTTCATCTCGATGCAAAAGTTTATTTTAACGTTTATACCAAAACGTTGTTTATGTCTCAATAAGACTATCATATGAGATAACAGCAACATCATATAAAGTCGTAAAAAATAAAAACAGAACCGTAATTAAATAAATAATATATTTTAACTTAAATAATATAAAAACTGTCAACGTTTTCAAGGATGAATGTTTTTCATACGGATTCTAAAGTATTCAAGAAATGGGAAAACTCAAAAAAGACGCACATCCAAAGAGGCTAAAGCTATTACATATCTATTGTATAGACCTTTACATTGGTTATGCTTCTATACTACTAATAGCGTTTTAGGAAATCTACTAGGTATGATTGGTTGTGATAAATAAAACTCCCTTATAACTTGTCGAGAAGAGGTTGAAGATGGAACTGAGTATATAAGAATGTATATTGAATGAATCTTGAATATCGAATGAATGAATAATATTTTACAAAACTAGGTACATTTGTATAGAAAACTTAACCTATGCTTAAAAGTAGTAGTAACATGTTGTCTTAAAACGTTCAGCCAATACGCGCAGGGTGTGGACGAAAGGGATCTTTCGCTACCTGACTCGTGTTTCAACAAAGGCGAGGCGCGGCAAAAATTTGACCCTTTTCTGCGCGCAGCGGCTGAAGCGTTCGGATGTGCTCTCCTGAGATCACTGCGATATGCTTGTAGCCTATGCGATAACACTGACAAAACTGTTCTTTTCAGAACAATTTATTCATGTATCAACGACATAACGTTAACAGCTAATTTGGTCACCTACAGCGTCTAAGGTATAAGCGTTGTTAAATGTATATAACGTACCTGCTTATTTATGGAACGCAGAGTTGGCTTAAGCTCGTATTCCAACAGGTATCGCAAGTCAGGTTACCACTGTCAAACGAGTCAAAGTTCAAATATAAAAATGATTTGATTGACGCTTAATCACACAAAAAATACAGACCTGAGAGACTTACCCTAATTTCAATTCTTAAAAGGCCGGCAACGTACTCGCGGGCCGGGTATTGACAGTGTGCATGGACGGCGGTAACACTTAACATCAGGTAAGCCTCCTCCTGTTCTATAAAAAATACAGACACAGAAGGGTGATTTCAATAAAAAAATAATTGAAATTAAGAAAGAAAGCCTTTGCGTATTTGTAGAGACTCGCTGATTATCTATGTCCGCAAAACATCTTAATTTAATATTGTAAATTGAGTAATGCAACCAAAGATAAGAGAGGATAACTCGCCTAAATGCATTAAACTTTCAACGTTGTCGTTAAAATCTCAAGTACAAACTCTAGAGGATTTAACGAACGACTAATTGACTAACTCGTGTGGTTCGAGATAAGATTAAGTGGCCTGCGACTAGAGTTACAGCTAATCCTTAACTAATCTCAAACCTAATGTTCCGTCTCTGATGGCACTCTATTAGAGACCATAACTATAGTATATTACAGCCTATGCGATAATAACATTGAACTTTTTCTCATGAATCGAATACTAAAAAAAAATATTAGTGCCAGTTCTCACCTTTTTGTAGTAAACTGTGCAAAGCAGTGTTAGCCTAGTGGCTTCCGTCTGCGGCTCTTATACTTGAAGGCGTAGGTTCCATCCCCGGCCAATAAACTTTTGCTCGAATTGAAGGAACACATCGTGAGGAAACCGACCGCTACATAACAAGTTTCAAAATAAAAAATACTAGTATGCTACCTTTTACTTGCACGTAAAATGAAACTTACCATTTTATTATTGTTCGTATTTTTTTGTATAGAGATTCACCAGCTTAATTTGATCAAGGTACTCTAAGTACGATCGTAACTAGGTTAAGTGTAACACAATCCGATACTAATGGTCTGTGAGTAGCGTATTGCGTTACAAAGTCGACACTATTCTCGGCGATAACTCAATCACGGATTTTTCTCTTCTATATCCTGCTACGTGACTAGGTGACGGCAATCGTAGGGACTATTTACACTTTATCGTCAAGTGTAACTTGGATTAAAATCGCAAAAATAACTGGTTGCTTCTATACTTTTTTGACCAGGCTAAGTAAATTAGAAATATTGTATATATCCTCCTGGTATATGACTCTTGTCCTCGGTTTATATTTAAAGTGAATTATGTGACGAAGAAATCTGGATACATAAAAACCGATAAATGTGTCTGGTCAGTGACCTATTGAATGTTTAAACAACGTATAAAATTAAAAAAATGTTATACGTTATAGTTGGTATATATATGCAATAAAAGTGCATCTTCTTTGTAAAAAGTTTTTATTATTACACACTTCAAACGAAAGTCTACTTTTCTGTCAAACTTTGTTATGACAAAAGAAAAGAAAGATGCTTTACCTTAAATTATGTATAAGCCGAATTGACTACTGACTTTAAATTTTCTAGTTATTATTTACATTACATACATACACTAATTAGTTAAAATATTATTTTTTACGATAAAAAAAAACTGTAATTATATTTATGCATACTAGCGCAAACGCGTACCTCACACATCCCACTACGAAAGTATTTCAACTACACAAGCATATCAAAGCAAACATTTTCTTTTGAAGGTAGAAATTTCATTGTAGTTAATGAAACTTTAAAAACAGAATAAACAATTGTTGTAAGTAACCTACACCTTGTCCGTATATTTGCGATTAAGTTATACGAATCCCAGCAAGCTTTCGCTGCTATTTTCCTTTCCCATTGTCGACGAAGAGTCCTTAGTTATGTTCATTGTGAGCTCACAAAAGCGTTGCCGTGTTTGCACCTGACTTCCATTGTTCGGTCAAGTAAACAAACTATGAACAACGGTAAATGATGGACAAATCAGTTTTATTAATTGGAGGTAAAATGCTTGTTAATAATTTTCATTATCAGAATATGTAGAGATTTTTTTTTCATATAGAATCTACATTACTGCCAATCTTAATATATAATATATTTCTTGTGTGCGTGTGTATGTGACTGAACTCCTCCTAAACGACTGGACCGATTTAGACGAAATTGTGTTAGTGTTAGTGTGTTCAAGGGGATCTGGGAATGGTTTAGATTCACAATTTTGTCCGCTGGACAATGTTTTTTTAATTAATTTTCAATTTATTAGTTGTTGTTGATTTTGGAATGTTTTACATTGGATCCGACAGACGGCGCTACCATCGCAGTGTCAAATTTTAAATAATATTCGAATTTTAATTTTAGTCTGTCCCGAAATTTAAAAAAAGTTTTGTTATCATTGTATTATATCGTGTGTGACCATGTGCTGGATCGTTAGATATTGTCATAACATTTGAATAATAATTTTCATCAAAATGGCTTATTAAAAATTGAAATTTTGAAATTAAAGACGTTGACAGGACAACGTCTGTCGGATCCGCTAGTTATATTATATATTTAGTTTAAATATTACAAATATAAGCAAAAGCAAAATTTAAATAAAAAAGTAGAGTATCAGTATTTAATATGCGAAATTTAAATGTTTGATAATATTTTAAAAATGGAAAGCTGTAAAATGTAAAGAGCTTTACCCGAAATAAAACGTTTAAAAGCCCCATAAAGTAGTTAAATAAATCCGAATCTATGCGTATTAATTTATGAGTAGAGCCCGGGCAGAGATTATGCAGATTCACATTAAAATTTATAGCTCTGCCTCTCTCAACGTCTCTGATAATATATAATTAGTAGCATATTTTGAGCGATCCTATGCGTGTCATTTTTTTAAATGTAATCTTAATATACATATTTCTTGTGTGCGTGTGTATGTGACTGAACTCCTCCTAAACGACTGGACCAATTTTGATGAAATTTTTTGTGTGTGTTCGTGGAGATTCGAGAATGGTTTAGATTCACAATTTTGTCCGCTGGACAATGTTTTTTTAAATTAATTAGTAGTTGTTGATTTTGGAATGTTTTACATTGGATCCGACAGACGGCGCTACTATCGCACTGTCAAATTTTAAATAATATTCGAATTTTAATTTTAGTCTGTCCCGACAGTTAGCGCTGCGATCAAATTAAAAAAAAGTTTTGTTATCATTGTGTTATTGTAGACCATGTGCTGGATCGTTAGATATTGTCATAACATTTGAATAATAATTTTCATCAAAATGGTCCAGAATGTTTTAGCTTATTAAAAAAAGTTTGAAATTTTCAAATTAAAGACGTATAGACAGGACAACGTCTGTCGGATCCGCTAGTATATATATGTATATCATTATTATAATAATAATAATTAAAAAATGCACTCTGTAAATAATGTCGAATATAAAATAATGTTTCTCTTTTCAGTAATATAAAATAAATTGAGGTGAAATATATCGAAAAGAATCACCTGCTCGGTATATAGTATTTTTATATAGAATTATAATTAGAACATGCAAGTATAGGTATTTATTAGAAGCACGCCACATAATAAAATGAACAAGTTAAGTTTCAATCTAATGTTCTAGAATATACGACGATGTAGTATATTACCGTGCTTTTGAATTTATAATTTTATTACCCAACTTTAATAAGACACACATATAGGGTATTTATAATGTTCTTAATCTACACAGTAATAATGTATCTGTATGTACGTTTGATGATTTATTATCGATTCGATTTAGTTTAGTAATGAGACCCATTTTAAGTTTCATTGCAATGGTGTTTATTATTTATGCATTATTCCATTATTTTAAAGTAAAGCAAAGTATTAATAAATGTATTAAAATTAAAACCGTGTGACGTCAGACCGGATAGTCCTAAATCTAAGACGTACTAGAAAAGGGAGAGGTCAAAAGTACCTACGAGCATGGCATGAAAGATGGATGAAGCGAGAGAAGGTATGTCAAGACTTTATCAAGCTTTCTCCACCTGTAAAAAAACCTGAGTATATAAATACATGAATATAATTATAAAAGAATTGGTATCCGTTTGTATCGGCATTTTTGCTGAAATATGGCATATGTTAATTATTATACTGTACTTGGTTCCGATGAGACTTGACATACATTGTGAAGTTATCCTGTGTCAATGTTAGGCTGGTTGTACATACTACAAGAGTTCAGGATTAAAACAAGTTGCAGGTTTTCAATCTAAATTTTGGTGAAATATAAAATGTAATAGGTTAGTTGAATCGCTAGTTCAATCACAAATGAGCGCGATTTGTCTTTTGTTTTAGTTTCACTTACCTTTTATTTTTAGTCCAAGTTGATAGAATCATAAGTATTAAATATTTCTAAGGCTTTGAAAATAATATCGCTTTACATTTTTGTACTCACAAGTTGAAGGCTACCAATCTTGTGTTTCTTATTGTTATATTTATATGTAAAATGTGAGTTGAAAGACACACTGAAATCTAATCTTGTTTTAATTTGAATATTTGAAACATGAAATTCATAAAATACACTCTATTGCTATATAACTCCAGAAGCGGAACAAGCCTATATGTAAATCAAATTTTCATCGCAGTTATAAAAAACATCTACTTACTAAACAATTATCCCACGAAATCTATTTTATAAATGATTCTTATTTTTAATTTAATTTACTTAAAAGTATTAAGTACACAAGACTACATTACTTACACTGCTAAATGTTAATAATATAATTTTTTCTACTAACGATTAGTATTATTTACATTATTTTTCTTATTTTGTGACTGAGACGCTAACTAGTTGCTGTGATCTCTGGTAGAATGACCAACGCTGTGGACGCAGTCTGCTCCTACTCCTTCAGGGCCAATTGCAAGCACAGCTCACACGCATTACACACTTAAAACGTATCTTGTTCTTTAAAAAAATGTTATCTCTCATCCGTTTTTTGATTAGTGTTACTTTTTTGTGTGAGTGTTTCGCTAGTTATAAATATTACGTCTATGTCTATGATATAGGCTGCAGGTTGCATCCGTTTCTTTTGATTCATATAGATAATTTATGTTATCCTTTGTTTTAAAATTTTGGGTTTTAAAGAAAACCTCACCATGTATACCTTTACTCAAGAAGCAAGTTATAAAATAATTTAGAGTTGCGAGAGTTGAGACGCTAAAAGTTAATAATAAGTCCTATATAAAACCCTGTCATGTGAACCGAGTTTTAGGCTCGCAACATCACAAGGCCATTATGCTGACTCCTCATTCTAATAGTTCCCTTATAAAGAACTTTGAAACGAGCCTCTGTGTGACGTCACGGCGCTAATTAGAAGTGAAGTACAAAGCACCACCTTCACATCGCACGATACATTTTTACAGAAAATGCTGCCGCTTCCTGTGTTTTGTTACGTAAGTACTCTGTAAGTGACACAGTGGGTTTAATTTATTAAAAAAATACATTCAGTTTTAATAACTTTTTATAGAATTAATAATCATGATACGATATAAGCTTTATTTTTATGCAGGTTACTCTAAATTTAAATAAGGTATTTCTGAAATAATACGACTTTTAGTCCTTTAAGAAGCACAGCGACCGGCAACTCGCTCTATATTTCAACTCAGAAATTAGCGACTTACCGGAGCAGCCATGTGAAAATTTTATTAATAGCATACGAGGTGACACGTCGAACTTCGTACCGCCAACGCTACTTCGCTAACGGTTATTGAATTTTAAAGATTAGCTGAAGTTAATGATGATTTTATGAAAGTAATACCGTAAATACAAAATACATATAATTATGATAACACAAAATGAAATTAACTGCATCGTTATTTTTTCTTTAGTTTCCACAAAATAAGTTTCTATATGAATCCTTTTTCTTTATTGTAAATTTTAATAAAAAAATCATTAATGAACCTAAATTATTAGAGAGCAGTGTTGGCCTAGTGGCTTCAAGTCATACGTACGATCCCCAGCAGTTTTCCGATGGGCTTTCTTTCTATGTGCGCATTTAATATTCATATATATCATACATAATATTCGCTCGAACGGTGAAGGCAAACATCATGAGGAAATCGACATGTCTTAGACCCAAAAAGTCGATAGTGTGTGTCAGGCACTAGAGGCTCATGATTGAATATGGAACAGATTCAGAAATCTGAGGTTAGACCATAAAGAGGTTGTATACGTATATACGCACGTATTCGTCCTCTAATTTGAGTTTACCGTATCGACGCCATGAGCATTAAACGAATGACAGTTAAGAAACCAATTAACAATATGTATTGTTTTTTTTTTCTTTCACTTTGTGTTTTCAACAGTTATCCAATGTTTTAATAGATATCTGCAATTTGGGATAAATACAATAAATAAAAACCAAGAATATCGACGAAAAAACCCGACTTTAGTTTAATATATTAAGATGAGTATTTTGTTACTGCAAAGCAATATTCTGAAATAAAATTTGAGTTCGTGTGTATCGCTGGCTTACTTTATAACTTTGTACAATATGAGCTGCCTTTGAAACTGCACTCGACATTGTAGATTATAATTTCCAGATTTTTCTTCAGAGTGGTATTCGTATAAATAATAGAGACACAAGAATAAAATATAGTTACCATACTTAAGTATGGCTTTTTCGTAAAAATAAATAAAAAATATAAATAGTAAATATAACATATTTAATCCAATCCAATGTGTAATAATCATTTTTAAAATTTAACTCTGTTAATCATACAATATATGGATAAACATATTTTCCAAAATCTACCCAGCTAGGTAAGTTATAAAACGTCTCAATAAATATCATATAATAAACTAATTGAAAGTTAATTTAATTTATAAATTATAATATGATATAGAAGATGAATATGATGAAGAAGGTAAATATACTACAAACAATACGGCCGATGCTATTTTTATTTTAAATTCCGAACAAACAATGAATACTTCAGGAAGGATATTCGTTGATATTTAATCTTCATATTACATGAGCGCAGGCTTCGCGGGATTCCACAAAAATAACATTTGGAAATGAATTCCTCCACACGCCCTCACTCTGAATAAATTATTCTTAGTTTTCCGTTTTAATTTAAGAAAAAGTACTTTTTAATACAATATATTAATGGAATTAGAGAAGAACCTATTAGATTTTTTCAGAACCAGATTATTTTGATGCAGGCAATAATATGTTTTATTTATATGTTAACGTTTTGCGTGCGTGTGCGTGCTTTGTTTCTAACATTTGTGTGGTAGTGTCTCTCTCTCTGTTGACGCTACCATAAAGTAGTCATAACGTTAAGTCATGTAAATAATGTAATAATTCTCGGTAATTAAGTGTATGAAAGTATCTGAAATTACTTTTTTCTATATGAACAGTACCCAGTAACAGTGCAGTAAGACACTTTAAACACTCGTGATGTGATAAAACAGATACATTTGATACAGAAACTCGTTTGTCTTTTGTTTTTTTGTTGGGGGATCATTATAAACAAAAATGCTTACCTATGTACGGAATCGTCGGCTTTCAGTTGTAGATTTTATATGTATCTGTCTACCGAATTCCTCATAATGTTTCCTATACTAAATAATCCGTAATCAAGGGTACTATAGGTCCATACCACCTTTCATAATTACACTGAAAATGTTTCGGCATTTATAGATTGTGCAAGAACTAAAACAGTATGACAGTATAATTTCTAGAGAACTTAAACGATTTGTAATTAGAATAACATTTTGCACACCCAAACGCTAAAACAGAATCAGATGAGGTAGTCAGCACGCAATGCCAAATAATAATTATTATTTTTTTTAATTCTATAGGTTTATTTTTTATAGAACAGGGGGCAAACGGGCAGGAGGCTCACCTGATGTTAAGTGATACTGCCGCCCATGGACACTCTCGATCCTAAAGGGCGGTTTGCCTTCTACTCAGTGTTTGTTTATACACAATTTATTATAAGCAATTAAAATTAGTTTTAAAAATTGAAGTGGGTCGTTACTGAAGAGATTTATTAATCTCTTTCCAATGAACATAAGTGGTCGTCGCGTAATGGTTCTATTCAGTAGTTTTTCGCAGATTCACCGCTCAACGATTTTTCTCCTTTAAAGTTTTTTGGTTTTTATTTGAGTGGATTCGCCTCGTCGGTTGCTCTGTTCTAGAGAGTTTAACTATTGGGTTACAAGCGATTCTACTGAGTTATGCTCGCCATAAATTCAAGAAATTCCGACAAATTTGTCTTCAAATTGCAAACGATATTTAAAACGTTAAATTATGTATGTATTTTTTACACGAATATCAATCCATTTTGTTTCTTTTTGGTGTGAAAGTTGTATTAGATGGAAATTATAATCTTTATAGTAAGTGACTGAGTAAGCAGCCTTGTGGCTTCAGCGTGCGTCTCTCATAGCTGAGGTCGTAGGTTCGATCCCCAATACTAATGGACTTTTTTTTATAAGTGCGCATTTAACATTCGCACGAACAATGAAGGAACACATCTTTAGGTAACCGACATGTCTTAAAGCCACAAAGTCGGCAGTGTCAGATTGAAAAATGATCATGAAACAGATTAAGAAATCTGAGGATCTGTAGCGCGATTGATCATTTTATAGTAAATAACTAGGAAATGAATAAGTAATTTAAAACAATTCTGTAAGTAGTATAATAGAAAATATAAAACAAAATTATGAAAACACTCAAAGATTACATATACATAGGATGTTTACTAAACGAATTACGGAAATTAACGATTTAAGTGGAAAAAAGAACGAGAGTAATTAAGTTTATTTAAATCATCGCAATCATCAGTGTGCGCGCGCATCGATTTACTCTTATCATTTTTTACTAACGCGCCAAAAGAAGTATAACTTAAAAAACAAGCTATAGGTATATTATTTACATGTATGGCCTTAACTGATATTCTCTTTAGCACTTGCTAGGTCACCTTTATTATAGGCCATTGTTTGTTGATATAACATGACTTATACCGTGGCAATTTGATGTGTACAGATTACTCGAACAAAATTAAATAGTAATAAAAAATATCAAGATGGCTATGTCTGAGAAATTAGCATTTAGAAGTGTTTCGTAGACAATTCTAAAATGATAAAAAGTGTTAGCGAACCTTCCCTTGGAACGATTGGTACTGGGTTAGTGTTGAACTATTTTACTTCTATCCTCAGATTAAAGACTTCTATGTTATATGTTTTATTATATGTTTCTGTTGCGTTTAGTTCTGTTGCGTTTGATATTTAATAATAAAGAAACTATGAAGCAGTGTACCAGGACCATGAATCAATCCCGTTACTAAACATAGTATTTATTTATTGCCATAAATATTGACAAGAAATACGCATCAATATTTCAGGTGCCCATGACAATGGGCATATCACTTATATCAAAGATATAAGTAGATACATTTGGACGGAAGGGTTATGGTTGGACCACAAGTGTATAGAGTATCAATCGATTAAAAAATATTATGCGATAATTCAAGGCGGAAACTCTATTTAGTCAACCATATATCCTCTTATATATAACTTATATCCTCTTTTGTATACCCATCGTTTCTTAGTTTTGTAGTTTTAAGGAATATAGACAGAAAGACAGACTAGTAAAATATCTGGTTGGTTCATAATGTTTCAATTTTTAGTACAATTGTTACTACTGCAACACACGCTAGTAGAGTAAATTTGCCTAAAAATAAAATAAGAACATGGAGAGGGCAATTCCTTTGGGAAAGAAGATTAGGAGGTATTACTAAGGCTATCATGTTGCTGTCTTGGAATTTAAAATGGCAGGTACGTATTTTGTTTACGGGACTATTACATATTATATGAGTTTGAGACATCTTGCTTAAGACAGGCCAGGATAGAACCTGACTATGTAATTTCCAATATATACCGACAGCCGATCTGAATATCGAGTTTTTTCGTGTCATTCATAACTTGCTTGGTATTAAGAGAATTACATCGAACTTACATACAAAAATCTCGGGTTTAATATCGCTACTGTTAGATGTTACAAAGTTCGGTCGCAGGTTTAAATTCTACGTAAAGGCGGAAAACTGATTATACGAAACCGATATTTCACTCAGATATTTCTGTTTTTTTTTCTAGCTGTTAGTAGGTCATATTGTAATTTTCCAGACTCTGGTGTTGCTAGTGGTAATATACAAATATATAATACATTTTCTAATCGCTTTCTATTTGGATGAGACCTGGTATTATTTGGATTATTTAATAATGTGTGGAGAAATTATATTTTTTATTGATGTAATTTTGCATTGCCTGCATTCGTTTTGGCCTGTGTTACGTCTTTATATACGAGTTTATCGGAGAAACTATGCGTTACTTGCTTATGATTTGGTGACTATTATTCCCATTTCTACATTGTGTAAGTAATTTTTCATTAATTTCTGTAGTTAAGTAGTTATAAAATAAATAGTTATATCAGGGTCGGAAAAATTCTTGTACTTCAAGCCTCTAAAGCAGTGTTTTCCAAACTTTATTGAGCCGGGCTCAATAAAGTTCCCGCCGTAATATATTAATAAATTTTTATCATAAAAATAATATTTTTTTACTTAAGTAACTCTTACTAACTCTCTTGTTAAATGATAGGATTTTAGAACATGGTAAGTAATTTTTCAAAACATATATTGAAAAACTGAAATTCAATTTCCAAATAATTAAAAAAATCCAATATTCTCCCCCTTAAATCTAATTGCCCCCCCGGGGACGTGGGCCCTACGTTAGGAAACACCGCTCTAAAGGATCATTAGGATCCAATAAATTTCATCTAAGGGGTCCAAGCCTATTTACAAGGATTTTCTTATTACCTAAAGGTAGATATTATAATATAAGAAACTTAAATATAATCTGCGTCCACCTGGGAATAGAAATTTCCTAGATTATAAAATAATAGATTCCAAACTGGCATAGTTTACATAACAAGGTTCCCTTTGACAACGTCCGTTAATAGAAAATCACTTAATAAGCTTTCAAATACGGATATTTCAGTAAAAAATACGAATGGTTACGAAAAAATAATTCTGTGTAATCGATGGACAGAAATTTGTCGCATTTATAGAATATTTGTTTATTTCAAGAACTTGAATGACTCTGTGAGTATTTATTTTAAAATATTATATTGACGGTTCATAAGGGCACACCGTATATACAATCCTATATAACAATTGCTTTGTATTAAAATAAAAAATATGCTTATTTTGGAATATAAGATACATGATACCTATTCCTTATTCCACGTCATTAAATTAGAATGGGCATCCCTACTCATCGCAAAGAAGACAGAGGGTGTAGGCCGACAGAAAGGGCCGGCGAATAAACTCTCGGTACTCTTTTAAAATCATTAAACAACACTTATTTTAAAACAAATATCGCAAATTAATTAGAAGTAGCCTGCCTAGCACTAGTGCCAGGTACTTTTATAAACTAGATAATCGTTAACTTAACGTTAAATTAATCACGCAAAAAGTTAATGTATGAAATATCTAGTCTGATAGTGTTTCTAGATCAAAGTAGAACTGTGGTATTATATTACAGATGGGCAGTTCTCGAAAGAAATTGTATTTCATAGAACATGCGTTAATAGTAGCACTGGTTTTACATGGTGGCACCTGTATTTGGTATTATCTACACTTGACATCTGCGAATTCGTTTCCTTCTAATATATTAAAGTTTTCATCCGAAATGAATGCTCAGAAGCTGAAATTTAACAGGCAAGTTACAAAATCACTTAAATGAAGTTGTAACATTCGAATATTTTGAATTATTTGTAACATCAATATTTTTAGGCAGTCCGAAAATATTTTTTTCGCTTGTAATGTAACATAGGATTCCTTTATTGGTTAATTGTTTATCTAACTATTATTGAAATTGTTTTTACAGCTACTTAAGTTGTTGGTACTATTGTACGTGTCGTTTGTGCAATTGTATTTTTGGAGATTCATTTCCATTAGTAAGTATAAACTATCTTTTATTGTGCCTTTGGCTTTAATATTGATTATATGTTAGTATAATTAAAGAAAGCAAAACCAATACGATTAGTTTGGTCCTAATATACTTTAAAATTAATTATACTATAAATTGGAAAAAAATAATTATTGAATGATGGATCATACATACACAATATTTATTATTAATTATTTTCGTTTACATAGATTAAAGAAGTACCTTTATTTCAGCATAACTCGGAAAAATGGCTGACATCGTTTCTAATGCTTTTCGGATATGTGTTCATACGTTATCGATTTATTGGTAGCTTGGCCTGGGAATTTGTTTTGGAGAAATATCGATGGTGTATTTTTGTTGATCAGGTATATATTTCCATTATTATATTATATAATAATTATAATTTTTGTGTCTTTATTAACCGGTGATTATTTGAAGAATTACATATATTAATACTTGTTTTTTACTATATGTAAATTATATTTTAAAAAATTACTATATACAGAACTTCATTACTTACATTGCTTACTTTTACTTACATTATTATTATTTTTTTTGCAACTGAGGCCCAAATTAGCTGCTGTGGCAAAACGACCAGCGCTGTTAAACAGTCACACACGCATAACTCTCTCAAAATGTACCTTGTTCTTTAAAAGATAAAAAAATGTTAACTCTCATTCTTTTTTTTCTTTCTGTTATTCTGTGTGTTGTTAGTTATCTTTTTTTTTACGCTCCTTACGTGTCACCCATAATAATCAATCTTGTGTTCTAGGACATAAAGCAAATTTCACTTTCAGTATTTTCGATTGTATAAATTAGATTGTATTTAGATAAACCGGAATAGGTTGTTCATATTGGACAATGGGTTCTGAGACAATATGCCTACAGTTGTAGCCTATAGTTGTTGTTGTATACCTATAGTTGCATGTCACGTCATTCTTATTTACGTTTTTTTCATTTTTGTCATTTTATTTATATATCTCCTCAATGTATTTAGATAAAAATTAATGGTCTTATTTATTAAGTACATATATCTTAAGGCTAGGCTCAAAGGACCTTTGAGCGTATAAGCAACCCGAGCTTAGAACAATTAAGTAGAGGGATAGAGGATATAATATTCTATTGTTTTAGTACCATCAAATGATTAGTTACCTCAAATTTCGTGGAGCGCCTGAAGGCCTCATAGAACAGTCTAAACAATACAAAGAACAGTTGTGGCAGATGAAGGAAGGGGTGCTTACGTCGGATCACTTACAAACACTTCCCTTTCCGTTTCAAATGGAACTTATCTTTGACATAAATGTCGGCCTTTTTCATGACTCTTTGCTTTTGAGAGATACTGGTATGTTAAAGATTAACATTTGAATTAATTAATTAATATATATATATTATTTAATATATATACATTTTTTCTTTTTTTGTCATTCAGTTTAATATGTGTATGTTGTTTGGTAGATATTTAGTGTAAAATGCTGTGTTGTGTATTCAAATGTTGTTTAGTGTGTAATAACTGTATGTGTGTGATCAATCTGTTTTTGTGCCTAAATGTAAAAATAAAAATAAAGTAAAAATAAAATAACCATGAATTATCTATTTGAGATACTTTGATGTAAAATAGAAAGACTAATTAGTAAAGTGCTTATAGCTTTAGAAGGATCTCTTCCACGCAATCACTGTAAAAATATATGTTACCGCATGAAATAAGCTATTGTCTATTATTTATATTTTAAAGGTATTATCAATAAACTGTTAAATAAAAACTAGTATTTTTGTATTCTCGTATGAAAAAAATCAGTATAAAATAGTGATTGCCTGGAAGAAATCGCTCGAAAGCGATAAAGCCGCCAGTTGCCCTACTATTCATTTAATTATGTTCAATTTTTATATTGTAATGTAACGACGTGTTAGTAAATACAAAAAAAAATCACATAAAAAATATTATAATATACGAATTTAGATGGAAGTGTTTCAGTAATCATTCTCTAATAGATATTTGTTTGATTGTTAAAACATTTTTTATTTGCAAACGATTCTAGGATCTTCAGGTATCCACTCGAAAATTGTCATCATTCGCGGTTCCACTTTATTCTTATTTTTCGGAATTACTTCTCTAGATGAAGCCTTCATGCGGCATATGTCGTTACTAATGAGACACGAGTTATATTTGAGCGGTCAATATATCTGGAGTCAAGGTGTGGTGAAGAACGGCATGATTTGTGTAAAACGAGGCGTCATAGAAATGTTATCTGATGAAGATGACGAAAGCCCTATGATCGCTTTTAAAGAGGGCACTGTAAGTTTAAAAATATTTATTTTGTATTTTCAAGATGATTCGTTTCCTACGATTTGATTCGTCGTAATCATGTAGTAGTGCTTCGTCCATAAAGCATCAAAAAGACATGAAAATAAAACAAATGACGCACGCTCTATATAAAGCACTAAAACTTTATTCAAATAATTCTATGGGCATAAATACATTTTTGCTCAGTATGACTTATTAATGTATCGAGTGTTTCATGTTTTAATAGTGCCTTCAATATTTATTAATATAGAAATAGCATTTATCATATTTCAACCTATAGCTATCGAATTATAGAAACAAATTCATCTGTAACATACAAACAATATAAGAAGTGGGCTGAGTTAATATTACAAAATCAATTCACTTTAAATCTTGAAATTTATTATACCTTTAAAATTCTTTAGATTTGCATGTACTAATATTTTTAAGTAATATTCTTGTATACATGACAAATATAAAAAATGTGGCAGTCGTAAATGAATCCAGTGTAAATTTAATTTGATTTTTTATATGGAATATTTTTATAGGTATTGGGAGAAATAAGCCTTTTTTATTCAATACCATCAAAAGTTTCAGTGAAAGCCGCTACGTACGTTGAACTGCAGGTACGGTACACTTAATTTGAAAAGCAAAAAGTTTATGAATATGCAATCAATACTGATATCTATGGCTTAGTGGTGTACGCGTATGGCACGTTTTGCAGGCTCGATTCCCGAAAAGATTCATTCTAACAAGTAGAAAACACAGGCGTATAACCAAATGGTCAATGAAACAAAAACAGAAGTAGTTAGCCCCAAGTCTACTTCCTACCTCTACCTTTCTCTTTCTTCCTTCTATTTGGATGTGATTACAATTTGATTGTATTGAAAACATTTAGAATATAAAATTGTGTTATATAAGGAAAAATAAGTTTAGCATAGTAAGTCATATGTAATTAGATAATTTAACATAATTAATATTAAATAAGAATCATATAACACAACTATGTGAAATTTATTTATTCCAGCATGTCATAGCAAATATAACTTGGTTTCTTCCAGGTGCTGCGACGGACAGATTTTTTACGAGCGATGACAGACAATCCTCTCATACTTCAGAAGATTCGCGAAAATGTTGAATTACGACTAAACACATCCAAATCACGTCAGGTACATAAATAAATCAATTGATCTATAAGTAGTCAGTTGTGAATTTAGCTGGGCATTTTTTTATCATATTTTGAAAACGTTGAACCTCGTTCCACAACTGAGCGTTTTTCTAGGCATTTATTACCGCGCAACACCACTCTGAGGAACCACCCCACTGAAGTATTTACGAACCAATTCGACTAAGGGTCCTTACTAATTCGTACTAATTCTTAAAAGACCGGCTGCGCTTGCGTGCGAGCGTCCATGGGCGGCGGCATCACTTAACATCAGATGAGCCTTCTGCCGGTCTGCCTCCTTCGACATAAAAAAAATACTGCCTACGTTACTCAGAGAGAATGTAGCATTCTAATGGTGAGAACAATTGTATCGGTCCCGTTGTATTTTAAGTTTATGGCTTGGCTACCTGTAAGCGTTTAAGTATGACGATGTGGAATATCTATTAAATTATATGGATTAATAAAAAGTGTATATTTAGATTTATTTATTTTATACCTTATCAAATCTTTTATACTAAGTAATTTATTTAAATTATTGTAATTGTTCTCGATATTTCTACACAATATATGATTCTGAGAAGTCACAGGCTCCTGAAATACAGTTTTTACTTTAACAGAGGAATATGTGATGTTATGTACCTGTTTCTGGACATAAATAAATAATTTTTATTATTCGTTAGAAAAATACAAATAATTCCTCTAATATAACAATGTATCAGGTAACTAATAACCCTAAATATTTATTTTCTTTTTGGGCAATTGTTCCATGGTTACATTGGCTCAAAGTTGGTGTAGAAAGTTTTAAGTTGTTGTAGGCGGCCATCTTGAAGCACGACGAAAACGATTCCCGTCTGATTCGTACTCGATACCGACCTATGAAGGTTCTTAAGGATCATTTGTGGGATGTCGGAGAGGAGGACTCGACGTTTATCGATGATTCTCATATGTATTACAGAGGTTCGTTAATGACACCAATAACTAGGCTATAATGACACATTAATGTAATATGTGACATTATTTATTGTACGGAGCAATCCAAAGTCAGTATAAAGTATTCATGATAATTGTAAAAAACTACAAATGTTGACGTCATATGGCAGATAAGAAATGGTTGTGAACATTTACAATTTCAAAAGAGCATCAACTAATTATACTGGTGACGTCAATTTAAAGGTCAAAGTCTTTATACGCAAGTATGACGCAAATTCAATAACAAATAAAATTAAAAAATTCTTAAACATTTTACTAAAAATAACATTTAAATTTCAACGTTTTATTAATTTACATTTAGATGAGAACAATAAAAAGCACAGAAAATTCACAACTGATTATTTAGATCTGTACAAAGTCACAGGAAATGTCACTACTGTGGACTCGCCCCGACTTTGTCTCAGAGCGAGCTTTCCGTGGATATTGGAGCCCGATACTGATTTCGTAATTATCTTTTGTTTATTTATACATCCATTAGCACTCAGTTCCCTTTATTCATCGTATTCTGGCATCTGACGATATTCAATACGAAACAATTAGTCTACTAAGCCTAACAAAAACTGTACATTTTATGGCCCAAGGCTAGCCTATGAAAAGCTGTTATTGTTTACATATGTGATATATTGTTATGAAAATCGTTCAAAAATCTCCAATTACAATTGTACTTCAAGGTAATTGTGTTAGTTATAATAAAAAAAAAGTTAAGTTTAGCTGAATAATATCCCTTTCATTAATAAAAACTCAACAGGAGTTTTTATTAATTTTTACTACTGAAATTTCTACGTACTTTATCAAAGCTTTATAATATGTATTTGTTTTTTTAGACGCATATGTTCGACATAATACATTTCGCTATGGTCCTATACGTTTGCTTCATGTCTCCACACTTAGCCTTGGATTCAGTACAACACGATTGGGAGAGAGTACTGAGTACAATCGTGATTGCGGGATTGTTACTAAACATCTATATACAACTGACGACCGCTATTGTTGAGAAGGTACACATGAAAAGTGTAGTTTCGTAATAGAACATATAGATTCTCATTTTAAAATATATATCATCTATCTTTTTTCATTCAAGTTTTGAACACATATAACATATTATATACATATACATATTTATATCAAATGGGTTAATAAAATGTACCATAAAACCAAAATTATGACGATTAAACAATTAAATTACTCTCTCCATAGTAGCTTATCATTTAACAAAATCAAACACACCACAACACGCAATACTCGTCGAGTGAGTTTGCTTATCTTGCCGAAGCCGCGTGCAAATTATTTGAAGAAGTCTATTAAGAGGGTGTGCGATTATTTAATCAATTACCGTCTTAAATTTGTAATACTAGCTCGTTTAACCAATTCAAAAGGGCACTAAAGATACATATCAGAATGAGCCTAGTATACTTAAATTGGGATGGCTGATGGCGACGTGTATCTCGTTCATACATAATATACTATATATAACTTATATATATGATGTACAAGTTATATATAAGTTTCTCATGTAAATAAAGTACGTTTTTTATGAGAAATAAAGTTCTTTAAACAATTTATTTCTATATAATATATACAATTTAGTCCTTGAAGCAACGATCCAAAAAAATCTGACCAAATTATCTGTTAGCCTATGGAATTCTTTCATTCAATTTGAAATACTTTTCTTGATTTTTGCAAGATAACTTTTCATGTAAAAATATTCTGTGACTGAATGAACTTGGCAGAGAACTTTTCTTTGATTGCATTTTGCAGTTCTATAATATGACAGCGATCCACTCCGTTATAATGTTCATAACACCTGTGTATACTAATGTTTACAATCTCTTATTCAAAGTTCAAGGCAGCAATTATTGGCATGAATCTTGTATCAATTTATTATACTTAATATAATGCATACAACAGCCTTATTATAAAACGTAGTCAACGTTTAAGCCCAAAAGGACATACTGCTGTATTTGTTATAATTTCTTTACTCTTGACACGGGGTAATATGTACCCATGTATTTACAATGAAACCACGATATAAGTCGTAGATCGTGCCTGTTAAAGAAATAAAACAAAAAAAATAATATTTTTGTATACTTATTCACTAATATTTATTAAGTCATCAAATATATAATCATTCAGATTAAAAATTAATTACTAAATGATTACTGTGTAGGTTTAGAAAATACTAAATATATATAAAGTATTTACAATTTTGCTATAGTTACTTGTATAAATAGATTACGTTATTACTAAATTAATTAGCCTTTAATACACATATTTAAAGTCCATCAAATGATGTAACCACTAAATGAGCTAAAACCACGTTTAAATATCAATATTACGGAAACACATTTTAAACGGCTGTGTATTTCTACTGATTAAGTGATACAAATTTAAAAAATAGCCGTATAATTGTTTTAAGCTATTGCATAGATTTCATCGCGGGCTTTGAGCGCGGCGACCGAACCAAGAAATTCCGTAACCAAAATAATAATCCTAACATACGATGACGTAATATAGGTGCAGCCAGTACGCGTTAGAGCAGGAAAGAACGCATACTGCGTCTCACATTGGTCTGACGTGATCGGTGACGTATCGCAGGTGCGTTAGAGTGGGACAGAAGGCATGATGCGTATTCACATCTCTCTGACGAGATCAATGACAATTTGTATAAGTTGATAAAAAATGCTATGCAATAGCTTTACCGCGGCAGTCCCCGACTGCCACATTGCTTTTTTGATTCATATTTACTTATATGGTTATAAGGACTTATGTATAAAAAAAAACAATAGCTACATAAACTTACAGAAGGTAAGAAAGGAAACAGTCAGGGAGATAGCTGAGCAGAAAATGGCGACCGTTGGCTTTTATCTAGACGTGCTCTCAGTTTTCCCGGTGTATATTTTCACCGACACATTGGACCCTGGCGGAGAAACTATTAGTAATCAGTTGGCTGTAATGTTCCCAATACTACAAGTATGGCATATTTGGGATTACTTCAGGATATGGGAAAGGAAATTTAATAGTAACGCGAAGGTATCATATATTTTTCAAAGTAGCTTTTAGTTTTATAGGTAACAATGCAACTGAGAATTTTATATTTTAGCGTATTCAATGTAATATTACTTACTATAAATCTCTGTGATGTTTTTGGTCTGTCTGTTTAGACTCATACGATTTTCTAAGATAAGAGATGGTAGAAGAAGAGGAAACCGGCATGGTTTTCTAGCGAACTTTTCTGCACCAGTGTAGAAAGTACAAACAAATCATTAGGACCATAAAAAGAAAATTATATCTGTGCAGAGCTAGAGTTTGAACTTACATAACTGCACATACATTGTCCGTTTTACGTCTAGAAAAAATAATACAAAACAACATAAATCGAAATAATTTATAGACTTAATAAGATGTAAGTGATACTGTTATTCATTTAAAATGTGACGCGAGAGAAGAAAATTATATCTTTATGAATACGTTAATGAGTTAGTGAGTTATTAGTGTGTATTTAAAAAATATATATATTGTTACAGATACTCTGCCTACTTAAATATTCATTATTATTTATCATCTTTAGCTATTGGTCTGGTTGTTTATTATACCTAACGGCATGTCCAAGGAAATTGTGTAATGAGGTGTGTTTTATTTCTTATAACGCGATATTTCATAATAGGGCAGATGAGAACATTTTCCGAAATTTCCTATAAAGTTGATCATTTCTCTGTTCATCTTTTACTACTCCTTACGGAGGTTGGTCATATTGGATAGTTTTATTTTGGATGCCGCGCTTCTAAACAATGACTTGGTACTTTGACTAAAGCAGTTCATATAGATTACATATACTAAAGATATGATTAATATATATATAGCCAATATGAAATATCCAACCAATAAAAAACACGGCTTAATTATAATTATTGTAGAATTCTTGGCTCGTACAACTAATATACTGGGAAACAAAGGTGTTTGTGACTAATAACGCTAAACACGAAAAGCCTCAGGTGTCGGCGTTTTCCTTTGGCACCGCTGTATTTACTGGCATCGGAATGTCCGAAATTGCCCCGGGGATTGGTGATTTATTTTTGGTAAATAAACAATTTTTAGCTTTTCAATTTCACATAAACTGGCGAAAATGTCGATTTATCAAGAATTCAAATGAAAGTATTTTAAGTCTATTAAACTGTACTATCTTTTATGTAATTGTTTTTAAAGATACCGCAGCGCAATCTCGGCAACACTGTAAAAACGATTACCAAATAGGTAGAAAATAATTTATCGCTCTCAACATATTGTGGACGATAAATAATTCGGTCCGTAAATATATTCATTTTTTTTAAATTGCTGTTCCTTTCACCAACTGGGCATTACTTTTTCGTCGGGAAATGCGTTATGCACCCTTCCCCCGGAGCGACAACTTTGTGGTGGAGGCTTATTTGGAACTCGTTGCATTACCCAC
This sequence comes from Pieris rapae, assembly GCF_905147795.1. Lineage (NCBI taxonomy): Eukaryota > Metazoa > Arthropoda > Insecta > Lepidoptera > Pieridae > Pieris > Pieris rapae. Next base: position 7,278,184 of record NC_059523.1, on the reverse strand, counting down.
TAAAATCCCATACACTGCGGTAACACCATGGCTTGTCCACATCACACCACGCTACCAGTTGTTCAAGTAACAGCTTTCAGACTTGACTTACTTGGAATGGACTTTATCATAGTAAGGAACATACTCCCATCGGCCTGTTGTCCTTGGTTTGTAGAGCTGAGAGATGTCGGGTCCAATGCTTGTTTACCAATTCCAAAGGCAAGGAATGTAGAGGCAACCTTAGCCTAGACTCGTTGGCCTATCCTATATCCCTAAAACCCCTGTTACTTCTTGCTTTAAAAGCTAAAAAAGCAATAAAAGCAATAAAGAACAAACGTCAACAATGATTTTCTAATTATACTTGTGCCCTTGAAGAACGAAGTACTCTTATTTATATATATATTCTCTAGTTAATTAACGATAAGTAGTCAAAACGTAGTAGTCAGTAAAAACAACCCTCTTAAACAAAGAAAACAATCTCAAATGTAATTAAAACAAAACACTATCGTATTTCTAGCTTGTTAGCCCCTAATGAGTTGTTTCAGGTTGTAGTACTGCTCATCTTAGGAGCGCACTTGACTTGTTTCTATGTCGCCAACGTATGCAGCGTCTTCTTGCTTGGAACACAACGGAAATTGAAATTTAAGGTACGCCGGAAATGCTTTGTGCCTTTAACGTCAGCGAACAGGAAATTTTTCTATTTTGAATTAGGAATACGTTTATAAAATAAAATGTTCAAAAAATTATGGGCGTGAACTTATAACCAAAGCGATAGTTAAGTTTTTAAGTAAATAATTGTGATAATTAAACACGTTTAATACGATAAGTGTTCTGAAACTTTTACCGATTAAAATTATATGCAGACATTGAGTGACGTAAATTATATTAACTTTCGTAATGTCATTAAAACTTTCATTTTACAGGACTCCATGAGAGAGCTCTTTTATTTTCTGTCTGTTAATCGCGTGAGTGGAAAAATTAAGGCTAGAGTGAAGAAATTTTTCGCTGTACAATGGTGAATATATAGTATAATAAAAGTAAACAACATTGTAAATGTGTACATATGTGAAAAAGAGCTTACTCTTTTTCCATATGTACACCACATATAGCAAATATTTATAGTCTGTGAATTACTGTAGGTGGATCTGGAGTCCATGGTTCATATCTACGTAAAACAAACATCCCGTACAAGAACCATTTGTCACCCACAACTCGGACTCAGTAGTGTGGGTCTAGGACCTAGATCAATTTTGTCACAAGCACAACCAGTCTGTCATATGGTTTCATAAAAAAAAACAATTAAATATTATAACTAAACAGTTGCAAACGTGTTTCTACAACTACCTCATTTGAGGCTAAGTTAACTCATTGTAAGATAAATTTTAGGTATTATAATAGTGCAGTTACCAAAGAAGAAATATTCAAGGATATGTCTTCCAATATACAACATGAAATATCTTCTATAGAATTATTGGACACATTGCTTCAATGCCCTTTATTTCAGGTAATTTAATTGATTTTAACGCACGTTTAGATATTCAGAACTCAACTTGCTAGTTTCAAATAAAATCGATTCAGTAATATTATTTTTAATTTATCCTAAACGTAAAAGCCACATTTTTGTCTATTTTAGTATAAAAATTGGTCCATACTTCAATACAAATCATGCGTTAATAGTTAGTTTATAAAGTCTATTACTATAAAATAAAATCTCTGGCGTGCTTAACTCAAAACTTTTTTTTTGCTTTCACCAAATATTCCTGAGGAATTTTTGAATACATTTAAAGGTTTTTAAAGTCAGCATTAATATTACAATTATCGTTTAAGTGATCCCGAAATTAAAATATACGAAATTCACGTTCGAGCTGCAGGCCGAAGTTAGAAATACAAAAAACATATAATAAGAGAAAACTCTTTGATAACAGGAATGCAGTCGTGATTTCTTGCAAACTGTCGTTGCTAACACGAGAACAATAGTTTTACCAGACAACGAAATTGTGCAACATGCTGGTGATATCGGTCGGGATATGTATATTATACAAAAGGTAAATTTATATTACTTTAACTGATACTTAAAGTCCTGTTTTACGTTTTAAATTTGAATTGGAAAAATATATATGGTACTCATACTGTGTGATTCGTTAGTTAGATTTTCGTTTCCGTTGTTCGATACAATGTAAATTTTAATGAATATTAATAAACTTTGAATGTAAAGTAATATAAATATAACCAATGGCACTACAACCTAGATCAGGGACTCCAATTTCTGTGTCTGTTCCGTGATCATTAGTTTTTTTAAATAGGCAAATATGTGATCAGCCTTCTGTGCCTTTTTTGTGCTGTGCTTTAGGTACACGCCTGCGAACGCCTGGAACCTAAAGCAAACCAGTTTCCTTCGCCTTACGAGCAAGTATTAAATGCGGACATAAACCTACAATCACAGGGCTGAGAGTTGCTGAAAACCCTGAACTAACACTGCTCTGAATATTAATTCATGTATATTTAGTTACGTAATATAAAATAGTACGTATATATTTCTACATTTGTACATATATATTTATCAAATCGACAACTGCTATGCACTTTCGTTACCTAACACGGCTGTGTACTATAATGAAAATGCGCTGAAGGTTTAAATAGAGTTATAATCTATTGAAAAGTGCCCCAAAACACCAAATTAGCTCTTTTGTTTCAAAGCGCTTTGTAATTTTTTTGAGCGCTAACACATTTATAACTCGCTGGCAGCAAAAGCTCCAAGTTAGCAATAGTGAGTGAGTGAGTTCACACTAAATGCCAAGTAATTTGAAAATGTCCAGCACCGCTGACGTGAGTGCCTTGCCCTTACACTCACTTTGTTTTCAGGGTTATTGTAATAAGCTCAATCAACAAGGAAAAGTGGTAAAATCAATCATCCCTGGTTCCTTCTTTGGTAGTACTGAAATGTTATATGGACTGCCTAAGGTAATATAAGTATTTTGCTAATTTCTGTTTACTATTTTTTGCATTATAATTATCGGTAACTGGATTATACAAATCTCATTATAATGCTCTTATTAATACTTATGTGGGTTGTAATGACCAAATTGACTTTTTAGTACCGGCAGTCGTACTTTGTAACTTTAATAGCGGTAACTAAATATTAACTTCGCATACTACTTAATTCCAAGCTATAACAGTGCTACGAATTTATTTTTCATAGATGACGTCATTAATGTTCTTTGTTTCTGAGGACTAGTCATCATCATCATCATCTACACTAATATTATGGAATGTTTAGTTGTCTCTTGGATAGACCGATTTGAATTTTCACCGTTAGAATCCTATATTATCGCTGACAAACATAGCCTATAGAATATTTTCTAAAAAGTGTTTCGTGTAAAAACAGCAGTAATATAACCAAAGATGTAATAAATATACCTATTACAATCCCTATATCACCGCGAATAGAACAATACTGCAGTTTTATAACGACATCAATATCTACAGAAACGTCCAAGATATTATATAACTGTTACGTATTTAATAAAATAAATATGCAGCCGTGCGAAGTTAGCTACGTTATCATGAACTAATTATTAAGTCAATCGTAACAAAAGCAGTTTTCTCGAACTACCACAAAGTTACGTAACGCCACAAGGTAAAATATAAATGCAAAGTGCTACAATGAATCAAGCTGGAAGTTTAATAAGCAAGTATTACAAGTGGTAATACCGCGAACTAATTCCAGGTGTATACAGTGCTGACAACGACAAATTGCATATTACTGCATTTGGAGTACACTGCACTGGTGCAATCTTGGAGCACCTTTCCTGACATCAGTCACCCCATTATAGCGGTATGATTCATGCATTTAATATTCGAGTACACGTCAACGGAATATATGAGGAATTTTATGATGTTCATGTAGGTGATACTGAATTTTATACTACTACATAATATTATGAACACATATTCACGAACAATCTTAAACAATATGTTCTCAAGCTGTTTTATTGCTGAAACAGAAAATATTCTTATTATGCTACAATATCTTCTTTAATCATCTTCTTTTGTCTAATATATAAAATTCTGGTGTCACGGTGTACCGGACCGAATTCCTCCGAAACCGCTCGACCGATTTTCTCGATCCTTAGCGTGCATATCGGTCAGGGTAGATAATCGATCAACATCTATATTTCATCCCCCTAAATGTTAAGAGTTATTTTCACGATACAGCATACAAAAATAGATGCAACCATAAATTTTCACCCCTCTACGAACAACCCTTATTTTTCATTTGTTAATTAAAAAGAATTAATTTGTTATGAAGAAATTATTGTCAAGTACCGATAACACGCCGAAAGAACAGAATACGACCACACGGCCACCATTTTCTTTTTACCTTAATATATTTTTTATAGTCTTTAGTAATATTTTTTTTTCTTTCTTTTAAATGACTAAGACAAAACACATGACAACTTACGAATCTCAAACGGTTACATAACCAACACACAAAAGTGTATTTAAGTTATATGGGCATATTGGCGTAGATTATGTATACTTGAACATATTTTGTTTTGTAAGGACATTAAAAGTTCGGACCCCGTTTATAAATAAACATAGGTTTTCTCCTCCGATATAATATATCATCAGATAACTTAAAACAATATATGTATTTATTTTTTTCCTATAAACATAACATAGTTCATCAATGTCGAATTAAAAAGAAAGAAAAATAAATAAATTTTCGCATTTCTTATATTGTTCTGTACTGCATCGTTCATTTCTGAACTCAATTATCTAAAGCAATTATAGTTTCAACTATACTAAGATATTTCATGTTACCGTGAAAAACAGAGCTTCGCCAAGCTGAAATTGCACTCTCATAATTGTAGTGAAAATTAACGTTTCCATTTAGACACTTCAAGATCCCACGATCCGCAAACTGACGTCACTTTACGAGGAGGCCAAACCCCTTGTTGGTAGAATAGATGCCAAAACTAACAGAATTGCGGTGAGTAAAAAAACCCACTCATAGATTATATACTATTTCAAAAATAGAACCACTTTTACGTATAAAAGTTGTTGTATCTGTAGACATTATATACAATCTTTAGTTTTGACAACTGGTAGAACTGGAGTAGCGGTTATACGAACTTATATAATTCTATGTACTAAAAATTCTATATATAGAATAGTAATGTAACAGTAGGTACTGTCAATATTAGAAAATATTTGGTACCACTGCGACGGTTCTTTTTTCCACATATTCTATGTACCCGATTCCTCTGCTTTATTCTGCTGTTATTTGATTTGTCTATTAAATTATTTTGACGAAATCTTGAGAGAGATTGCTATGGATTAGCAGTAAAGCAAATATATAATAGTAAAAAATCTACAATTAACTGTAATAATTTTTTGTATTATAATTTTATGATATACATTGCAACTACGTGTATATTAAATACATTTTACTTCATTTAAAAGGATAATAATGAAAAAAATCGTTAGGGTTTCGAGGTGTAAACAGCTATATTTTTGGTAATTATTATAAGTCTGTTTTAATCTTAAATTTGTATTTTAAAATCCTCAACCTAACTTTAATATTATCGTATTTGACTCATAACAATTAGACCATAATGATTTATCAAAATGTATTATTATTTAAATTTATAAAATAAACTGTATTGTGTTTTTCATTACCTAACAAAAGTAAATTTATAATAATAATTTATATTTTGATACATTACAGTATGAAGATTACAGATTACAATGGTTTTTCATGAAGAATTTCTTAAATATAAAATAATATGTCCTGAATATGTACAATATACTTAAAGTGTTAGTACGATAATTATTAAAGTATAGCGATTTTAATCTTGTGACTATTTTTAAAACAAACAATAGCTTAGTAGTTGTCACATATACACGTTATTATCAATTAGCAGACCGTATTCTTTCGAACAATGACTTCTTATAAAGTTCGAGTGGCGTTCCGTTTCAGCAAGAAATAAAGGAAAGTTTCGTCATATTGAGTGGCCGAGAAGAAAAGCGTCAGTTTCTCGACGCATTTGAAAAGTTGGGAATTATGAAGTTAGTATTGATACTTATGGGAAATTGTAGGAGGGGAACGTTTATACTTTATTGGAGTATTGCGATCGTAGTTAAGAGGTTTAGCAGATTAGCCCAGCTTACGTAGATCGATCGTGAGCGGTAAAAATGTAGAATTTTATCAGAAATATATTTCCAGAAAGCGTCATGATGCCATTATGTATAGAGAATTCGATTAGAACATCAATAGAATTTTTAACTCAGCAAAATTGTAATGTAGTCTTCTGTAGCAGGTTTCAAATAAAAATTGCCTGTCATTTGCTTATAGTCTGCTAATAGGAGATAGTATAGAAGCCGAATTTTTATACAAAAACTGAAAATAATATAATCTATATATTTAATAAAACACTTTTTTTACGGATTATAGTTATGTATTATTGTATTTAAACTTATAATTATTTGGACATAATTTTAAATTTAAACCGACGTTTCGCGTGCTTTACAGCGTGCGTGGTCACGGTGACCACGCACGCTGTGATGATTGTGTGATTTTACGATGCACAAATAATTATAAGTTTAAATACAATAATACATAACTATAATCCGTAAAAAAAGTGTTTTATTAAATGTGTAAAAGTTATGTTAATAAAAGACAATACTATAATCTATATAATCTATAAAATAAAATAATATAATTTTTACAGTTTCATACATATTGCAGTTTAATTTATTTGATTGGTGATGTCACCGGCTCATTAGATTTCTAATAAAAAAATTGTGGTTTATCAGCACTAAGTTCACCGTTATAAAAAGCCCAAGGGTCCAACACATTTTTGGTAACTTGAAAGACAAACCTATCTCTGATTTGTGTCTGAGTTCTACAAACAATGCATTAGCAGGTAGTTTGACGTTTGGTAAATTTGTTTGTATGCTTTTAGATACATTCGCTATATATTTTTCCCTGGAGTCATAACGCCGCATGGTGTATTTTTGAAGATATGGTGTACACTGAGATTTTTAGCAGCAATATACTACACTCTATACATTCCTTATAGTATCGCAGTGAGTACATTATCGTAGTAGTAAATTTAATTTACTCAATTTAATGTAACCGTTTGTCTCGGTAACGGTCAACAAATCGTAAAATACGTTTATAAGCTACTGTTAAATAATAATCAAGCCTTGTTTTATTTACACGTCCTTAATTTACTAATATTGTCAGTAGTATTGTTAGTACTTATAGCTAAATGTTCGTCGTCTGTGGATATGTACCCTTTGGTAAAGCCCTCTTCCAACCCTTCCAGCGTTTTCCCTTCCCTTTCCTTTCCTTGGCTGTATCTTGGCCAAGTCTGCCATGTTGTTATAAACTACTGTAGTTCATTTAAAATTATTTATCAAATCAAATATATGCACACTCTTAACGCCAATATTGTAGTAATACAACAAGCAGTTAAATGCCGGCTAAATGATATACTCAACCCAGAGGTTATATGTGACACCTTCATCTTAGCCCTTAGGCTTATAATATGAAAGTGCAGATATTAGAAAGGCTATTCTATGATTCCATTATTTCCAGACAAAACAAAATAAGTTCGGAGGTGGCTACAACTGGATGGATATATTTTTGTATCTGGATATAATTGTAATGTCCTATGTAGCGTATTACAATGATAGATCAGTACTCGTTACACACCCTCTACTAACTGTTTCTCGATATTTGAAAAATGGATTCATTTTAGATGTCCTAAGCGTTTTTCCTTTAGAAGAATTCGTAAGACTTATTTTATTTACGTTGAATATTAAAATACCATTTATCACCCATTCTAGATTTACGTAAATATTTGTATATATACAGTGTGGACCTCAAAATTATAAAGCTAATCAATATTACATCGTTTGAATACATTCTTTCTAAAAACCTATTAATTTATAAGAATTGTTTATTTAATTACCCAACATTAAAATAGACATGTTAAAATTAAGTTCAGTGAAATTTAGTTTTGTCTGTTTCATCAGATAGAAGCCCATTGGTGATTTGTATATAAATAGCGTAAAGCAAAAAAGGATTTTATGAAAAAGTTTTATAACTCTGATGTTGCAAATATAATAAATTAAAAATGGATTTCTTCTTTTTATGAAAGTTGAAAGAAACAGTATTTCTTGAATTTCAGTTTAGAATAATCAACGACAACTCTGACCTTGATATGTTTAGATTGAACAGAATGTTGTTGGTAAGTTTTAATAAACATTTCTTTGTTCATTATTTACTGGGATGTGTTTAATGTGTGTCCGTTTTACCTTAAAATTTATGGACAAAATTTAAATTGCTTACCTTGTATATTATGATTTTAAGGCAAAATATATATCATTAATGCGCTTGATTTGGTCACTTAAAAGAGAGATTGCGATTTAGATTCTAAGTCCATCTAAGCCCCAGGCATTATCTATTAAACACTGGTAATAGAAAAAGTCTGTTTTCGATAAGAGGATCATTTATTGATTGATTGTTTCATACATTATTTAAAAACTAAATTAAATGTTTTATTTCATGATTTTTTAGGTATTACAGTACGCACCGCTTACCATATTCAAATACTTAAAAAAAATGATACATTGCCAATATTTCACGATATTCAAATATAATCGTGCTAAACTTAGTCAATAATTCTCAATAGTTCCTATTTACAGGTCACTCGAATAACAGGTACATTTTCATATTGGGAAAGTGATATAATGCGTGTGAACCAAGCTGTGATCTTACTAAAATTCTTACCGCTAGTGGTGACAATAGTTAATTTTTCGACTTCGGTCATATTCATGAGTTCATGCAGGACATATATAAAACCAAAATCGTATTTTATACGTGTTGAATGTTCGAAAGCGCTGATTTTATCCCAAGCTATGCAGAATGAAGAAAAATGTAAGCACTCTTTATGTAAAAATTAAATAGCAGATAATAGCAACCCTTAATATAAAAATAATTATAAATGGTGTATGTTTTGTCTCATTGATATTTATTATATTTTATTTTGCTGTTATTTAATAAATATACTTATATTAAGTATATAATCATGTAGTTTTTATGAAAACATAATACGTGCTTTCCACACTTAGAGCCACACTTGTCGGATTTTGTCCAATTAGTCAGTATATATAAGTCGGATTATAATATACGTTGGCCTAGAATGTTTGGGTTTATTTGATCATTTTAGGACCTTGCCTATCAAAATAAGTGACATCTATTTAGATGGGACTTACCTACATATATAAAGGAAATAGATTTATAATTTTAACAATGATCTTTTATCTCCTTAAGAAGCATGAAACAAAGCGTAAATTTTGCATTGAAGTTTTTACAGGGAAATTTATTTTGCAGATGCAATCTCAGAGTACATTCGTATTTTCTACTGGGTTTTTGAAATATTTGTTGGTACGTAAACTTAAATTATATTTATTTTTATTTATAAACATCATCTTGTGCTGTCTGGAAGAATTTATGTACGTTGTCTGCGAATTGTATGTTGAAATATCGGCTGTAGAATACGTCTCTGTCATATATTTGTATCAATATTTTCTAAAAGCATTTTATACTTTTAACGCGGTAGAGAAACTGTTTACGTTAAACGTTTGGATCTACAAATACTATCTAAATGTCGATATACACATAAAGTGCAATATTCAGAGAGCTACACCAGATTTATTTATTTAGTTAATATCAATACAAAATGTATGGAAAATAGAACATCATTTAGCACAATCTAATGCCGGAACTTTTGGAACCAGCTGCTATATATTATATTTCAGAATCGCATCTTAAAGGCTTGTAATTGTAAAACAGACTTAACTCTTATCGCCTGCTCGTTTGCCTGTTGTACCATACAAAATGATCCTAAATTAGCATGCTCTAATGCAAACCATTAATATAATATTACTATTCATACTCAAGGTATTCGTCCATTTCAGGATGTGGATGCACTCCTGTTGGGATATTGAACGCTGTTGATGTATGGCTGTCTATGGCACTACAGATAATAGGAATATTATACTTTGCTTTTATGTTTGGTTACATTGCTTCTACCAGATCTGCTGCTGTTCATGGATTGCTGGATCATAACGTAAGTTGTGACAAAAATATAGAGCAAGATATCTTGATTACATTCACGAGAAAAATATTTCTTATGTAAAGTAGTGTTAGATTTATAGTCAAAAGCCTTTCTGTAGATAAAAGCTACCGTATTCAGCTTGGAACTTAGGTTCGTGACTATAACAAACTTTAAACAATTACGTAATTCTATAATTTAATTTAAAAAAATAATAATCTGATAACTCTTTTAAGACACCTGTTAATACACTATTTGATTTTAATGCTCCACAATAGAAAATGTGGACAGTGAAAATAATCGTGTTTATTTTTTGAATAAAAAGAAGCGAAATGTTTTAGTATGCCTGGAGAAGAAATTTTACATTGAAATAAAAACATATTCCCGAGCTATTAGGACCCATTGAGGAACTGCGTTTTGATGTTATCATCCCATCGGCTGAAGGGTCCGCCTCTGTACCGATTACCTGGCGGGCCATATAGTAACTGTTTTCGTCCACCTGTGGGCGGGCTGCATGCGCCATAATAATTCAGTTTTCTTGCGTGGCTTAGAGCATCAATTGCTTTTATTACTGATATTATTTTTTTGTCTTATCTTGTGTACCATTCCATACCCGTTGACATGTATTTGTCAATGTGCCAACAACGTCATGGTGTACGGGTCGTTCCTTATATCATATTAAACACCTTTGCAAGCTTTACTTAGTGTATAATATATTATACTTATTATAGAATATATGCATAAATAATAGCACGTGAAATAATTATAGACACTTAATATAGTTACTTAAAACAATTAATCAGATTAGGTAAGTATCAAAAGTTAGTAAGTAAAAAAAATATCTCGAGTTAATAATATTCTACATAGATTTACAAAACTGTAAACTAAAAAGCCAACTCATTCGTATCATATAAAAAACACGATAGCATTGGAATGATATTTCAAGGATCAAAGCAAATTTTTTATATATGGCAAATTAGCGATGCTCACAGGGAGCCGGATATTAAAGGGTTTTCCTTCCACGTGACATTAGAGATAAAAAGAAAAAATGGATGAGACAACGTTATTTTTACAGACATCAATAACCGAGCTTTTGAATCGGTAATCATCGTGTATCAGACGACATTTTCCGCCAATTATATACTTGAGTAAATGGTTAAGAATATACAAATATTTACCAAATTGCTACAACCAGTTATTAAAACTAACAGATATTAAATGCTATTTGTCTAAAAAAATCATCAGCACCTATATAGGACATAGGTGCTGAGTTTCATCATCGGACGTCGAGGCAGAATACGAAATTCCATCGGTATCAACTCGACGTCCACTGTTCCACAACTGCGCGTTTTTCTAGACAGTTTTTGCCGCGCACCACCACTTTGTGGAACCAGCTGCCCATGGAAGTATTTTCGAACCAATTCGACTTAATGACCTTCAAGAGAAGAGCGTACCAATTCTTAAAAGGTGTCCATGGGCGGCGGTATCACTTAACATCAGGTAAGCCTCCTGCCCGTTTGCCCCTTGTTCTATACAAAAAAAACCGTTCTTGCTAAACCCCATAACATTCTAAAAAAATATTTGTAAGAATAATTCTATAACGATATATATTTAAAACCTATGTAATCGTTATTATAAGTATAGTTACAATTATTTATAAGTAACATTATAAAGAAGACAGATTTATAATATTCAACTTGCGATGAATAAATTCAAAACACGTAAAAACTGACACAGTCTGTAGTTAACAATAAATCTGAAAGCTTACAAAACATTTAAATATAACCTAATGCTTAATAAAACTTTATAACGACTGTTGTGAACTTTACATTATATTCAACATTTCTTGTACTTTGTAAAATGTTGATACAACTTTTAATATCTCAGGTAAAAAATGTTGCGAACAAAACTTTCGTCATTAAAACGTTATGCGTCCGTACAACAATAATTATAGTTACTTTTAATGAGCTCAGTTCTCGTTACTTTAGGAAAATACGAGGGATTTGGAAAACTTTTTGTATCAGGAGAATGTCGATCCAATACTCACTATGAAAACATTGAAGTATTTTGAATATGTTTGGAAAAGGACGCACGGAAGTAATCCACAGGTAAAATTTTTAATTAAATGAAAATTAAAGAGTTTTTATTAAAGTCTTTGGAACGTTTTAATGAATTTGATCTAAAAGTATTGAATTTGTATGTAAATACTGACAAATGTTGCGATTTAAAGGGCTTTGTAGTTTGTCCTGGGATTACTAATTAAAATTGATAAATGAATCGTTTATAGTAAGTAATTTTTGTTATATATATTTTTGTTCAGTAACATTTCATTAATTGATTGCTATTGAAGTATATGAAACAATTTGCTTTATTTAATGCTTAAAATACTTTTTGTTGAATTCTTTGATTTTCTATTCTAATATCGAAAGCGGTATAACGAAAATAAAGAAGCCAATTAAAGTACTAATTAATTTTATTTGGCTATAATCTTATAGTTAGCGAAAATAATCTACACAACACAGCAATACGTTTCATTTATGTTACTAATTAAGGCTAATAAGAAGAAATTATTACCACAAATAAAAAAGGTCGACCCCAATTGGCTTTTTCATATCTCCGCCCACGACAAATGATGTTCATTACGACCCATGAAACCTTGTAGATATTTGTATGTTGTATTATATTATGGAGTAATCAGCAAACATATTTCTGCACCTGTTCAATTTATTAATGCTTATGTATAATCAAGATGATCTCAAATGAAGTCTCGCCTGTGCACTAATAGATGTGTTAAATTAACATTGAATTGTTCGTTAAGAGAAAACAATGTGAAGAAATCTATATATTTTAGACCTAAGATCGACAAAATGCGTGTAGTAGTCTACTTGCCTATAATATTTGTATATAAATTAAAATGTATGTGTTATCATAAATTTTGTTTTTTGTTTTCACTTTTTGTATGTATTTTTATGCCACTGTTCATCTTATATATTAATATTTTTTATTACAATTATTTGGATTGTTCATTGATAACAAGATATGTTGCACACATTAAAGCTATGTTTTGTCATGTTTCTATTATATCTTTAGATAGCATTTCCGAGGTCATCTAAGGTTACATTAAAACATTCGTAATTGTAGGAAATCTGCCGTGGTCTGAATTCCGCACTAATGGAAGACACACTTGTCTTCATGTACGAGAGGGCACTGAGAGAAGTGCCCTTGTTTGGGAAAGTAGAACGGTCTTTTATCAGGGTCATTACACAACACCTTCACGAGATGTACTTCCTAAAGGGAGATACAGTTGTTCAATGCAAGGATATACAGACAAATATCTATATTATTTATAAAGGAAAGGTTAGTGATATTTTTAAGTGTTGATGGGATATTTTGTAGTTTATCAAAACAAAAATTCACACAATATTATTTCAATTATCAAATGAATTATTTTAAAATGTTAAAACGTTTTGCGATTATGTGTCCAGACAGATGTTTAAGTAACAAAAAATAAATCCTTTTTTGCTTCGAATTTGTTACATAAGTTTAATTTATTACAAAAAAAATGCACAGTCATCGAAGACAAATAATTATCAAATGTCAAATATAATTAAATCAATTATTTTAAATCTTATAATCTTAAATATTAATTTTTAAATTATAATTGATAATTAAAACTCAGTTTCAAATGGATTTAAAACATTCGACAACAAGCAAAATAATTCATATTTATAAAAACCATGTACACAGAATAATTAAATTAAGAAATTTAAAAAAGTATTCATATATCAGGTGGACGTTTTAAGTTCGTACAATGAAATGATCACGTGTATGGGAACTGGAGGAATGTTTGGCAATTTTACAGGAGTAAGTAAATATGAAATGTGAGCAAGCAATGTGTTGTTGTAAATTTTTATTTCAAATTATCTCCATTTTTGTGTATCTTTTGGTATTGTTCAAGCCTGTATGGCTTTATTAAAAAAAAGCAATTGTAACGGTTAATGAAAAGAATCACCAGGCTGTTTGTGTTTTAAGTTGCAATTTAATATGGGTCTAGAAAAGATATGGAATAAGTCAAATTAAAGCATAGGTTCGAATCGTAGACGACTAATCGCTCTCCGAGCGGCTTGATCCTTTGCGTTGCGTAGAGATGTGGCGTCACTCTGCATCTTCTACCGCATTTACTATGGAGAGTGTTCAGAGGAGTTGTTCAGATAATACCTGCAGCTGAGTTTCATCATTGCACGTTGAGGCAGAATACGAATTAAAGTAGATAATTCCACCCCTGTCACCTAAATGTCCGCATTTCCAGAACTGAGTGTTTTTCAAGTTTTTTTTCCACGCACCACCACTATGAGGAACCAGCCCACTGAAGTATTTTTGAACCAATTCGACTAAGGTTCCTTCAAGAAAAAAGCGTAACAAATCTTAAAAGGCCTGCAACGCCCTTGCATTAAGTGGCAATGGGCGGCGTTATCACTTAACATCACGTGAACTTCCTGCCCGTTTGCCTCCTGTTCTATAAAAAAATGCAGTAATCCGGCCATATAGGCCTACACCCTAAAGGTTATTCCGCTATTGGTATTGGCTAGTTTTTATTTCTAAAACAATCATCATAACTATCTACTCTACTAACTACCATATCTATCGTAACAGTTTTTGATTACATAAACAATTAATAGAATAGTCTTAAAACTCGTGTATTAATTAGTTTGGTTTTGTATTTATCAAGGTATTAATCTACTGTCTATTAAAGCTAATGAAACTATTTTTTTATTCTCTATAGCAACCAATGTCTAGTTCAGAGGTGGCAATATACGCTAGCCGTAGCTTGGATTTATTGGTTATACCGTCGCAAACTTTTTTTAATTTAATAAAGTACTACCCGAAGATTCAAGGGCCATTGAGGCGGGCGTTTGAAGTGTCCAAGGATTACATTTTACCTATATCAATGGAGAATGAAGATGATGAGTCATCAGGTACTTGTGAAAATCAGAAATTGCTTTATTAATTTTCAAATAATTTAAGGGAAATTTAATTTATTTACATTAGTTAGCTAGCTGATAAACCCTTCTTTGTCAGCGTAGACTAACTACACAAAATAGTATGTACTGAAATATAGAAGAATAAGTCTTTGTATAGCCTAAAAGCGGAAACAATTTTTTTCAGAAGATTCAGATTTTGAGAATCTGTCCCAGGAATCGGGATTCGACTCTCGGAGTGGTTCTAGCAGATTTGACTTTCCTGGTTTGTTAACAATTTTAACTAATTATATTGCAACACGAAATAAATTACAGTTCATTTGTTTTTAAATGTTTAGCCTGTAGTATTGATCATATAATATTGTTAAATTCGTTCTTGCAATTAGCATTATACTACAGATGGCCATTGAATATTTGCTTTTGTTTTCTTAATAAGGGATACACACATAAATAAAATTCGGTTAATCGAACATATTTAGGTTAAGAATAACTTTATTTCTCTAAGAATTGCATACATAATTCAATTAATAAGAAACAATATAAATTAAGATTAATAATTATTAGAGCGCACAGATGTAGGTACGTATATAAAATTACAAAACAAAACAGCATCAATAATGTGGGTAGACATAATAAACTCGATTGGTCAACCAAGCAAAACATAGATGTTTGGAATATTTTTTTTACTAGATGTGGAATTTATGACATAGTCTGATATAACAAGTTTATATTAATTATTACATTATTTTTATAAGACTATTTTATTTTTAGTTAATTCTTATATTTATATATTTTAGGTATATACATTTATATGATTTATATGGGTTTATAAAACAATTTAATTATTGGGTTTTGTTTGATAAGATAAATGATATATCGGAAGTTTATTGATTTATGAAAATATTTTTATAGTTTCGACATCGGTTCGTAGTTCACAATCTACAAGCAATGTGAGCCAAGCCAAGTCAGCGGCAAGCGTTCAAACATACCAGAGTTACATGGACGTCAATAACTTATTGAAACCCGGGTCGAGATTGTTTCAGGCTAGTACAACGACAATAAGTTACTTGTATATAACGAAAATTAGAAACTATATGTCGAAGCCAATTCCTTGAAAACACACATTTATTTTATTTTAAGCACAAAATCTCTAAGTTATAAAGCCATTCATTATTGTTTTTATTAACGAAGTTATTAGTAGTAACTGAAAATAGTACTATTTATTTATTTATTAAGTTTGCAACATCATACATATTACGATAATTTTATGAAATCTTCTATCTAATATGTGCGACAATATATGTAAACATAAGTTTTGCAAAAAATAGGAATAAAAAATACAATTACTAA
The DNA here is from genome assembly GCF_905147795.1 of Pieris rapae. NCBI lineage: Eukaryota > Metazoa > Arthropoda > Insecta > Lepidoptera > Pieridae > Pieris > Pieris rapae. The sequence goes on along the minus strand of NC_059523.1, from coordinate 7,261,746 downwards.
AAATATATTACAAAAAATTAATTACTATCTATTATCTACGTCAATATATTTGGCTCCACTCGTGCGTATTGCTGCCAAATTACATATGAAAATTGAACATACATTAACATCAGAAAGCGCCAATACTTTATTTTCAATTGCTTCCTTAATAGTTTCTTACAAAATTAAGAAAAAGGTTTTGTTCTAAACAATCAATTCCTGAACTACAGTAATGTGAAGTCAAACGGTATCTACTAATTAATGGGTGTGAAAACTTGCTGTTTTTGTTAATCATAAGTCGAAAACAAATGACGATTAAAAGGCAATATAAATAATAGTTATATCATTGTGTTACTGCTTAGCAATTATTACTTTTTTTGGTATAACGCTGCAATTAAATGGAGTCGATAGGTTGAAGGCGTACTTGTGACTAGGTGTCACAAGTACGCCTTCAACCTCCAAATAAAACATTAAATTTCGTTATTATAAATAATTGTTTTCTTAATCAATAAACCATCAGAGCAACCTTTGACTAATATTACATTGAAATTATTTCAGTGTTTTGGTTACCTATCAAGTATTATGGCTACGTGTAATTACATACTAATTTTGTACGAAGTGATTACTTTGAATGATTGCACCGTGATATTTTGGCTTCAGTCGTTGTCAGATATATTTTTCTATGTGAAAATTTATTTGTCATTGAATCAGGTAATCGTTATTCAATACCTGTAGTTAATTTAAAGGTGGCGACTGACAACTGAGCATCACAAGTCGAATATTCGGCATGTCAGTACATCGAGGCGAGCAGCTCGATACGAGCGCCGAGAACGCTCCATTCGGCTATCGGTTTTTTGGCGAATCCCTTTATTGTACATTAAAAGTCAGTCATCACCACCTCTACGTCCGCCATTTTGACTGCACCTGTGGATGAGAAGCACTGGCGAATTGCGAATATTCAGTCAGTCTAAGGATACTCACATATTCATGCGAATATTCAGATCGAGCGAAAATTCGATGTCAGTCGCCACCTTAACCTTTAGTTCTTTGGTAGCTAAATTGGTGACGCATACTAAATTGACGCCCATTATAAATTCCTGCATACGATTTCCGGCGATGCAATTATTTCTCCATTACAGGCTTATTATGAGCTTATGGTTTCCCATGGACTCTTATCCTAAAAGTAGTGAATATCATATCTTTTAATCAAAAATGTCTAAATAGATCACGATTTCCTTTGCACGGAATATCACAATCATAGTCATAATTAAGTAAATTTAACTTTGTTAATCCAGGGCTATGTGAACAGGCATGGTGAGCTCGTAATGAATTCTGTTAAATGTCGAAAGCGATATTACAAACATAAATTGTGGGTTTGGAGCGATCTGATCGCTAACTTGCCGCTCGAATTGTTTGCCTTCTGCTTTCCGTAAGCTTTGCCAACTATTTCTAAAATTGTTTTAATTTAGCACATATTTCAAGACCCCTAGCGATCCAGTTAATGCGTCAACGATGTTGTCTATACTTTATTTTGTATTAAATCAAAAATAATGATTCTTTTTCTCTTGATATAAAATGTTCGAATTTTAATAATAATAAAATATGCAAAAGAGTCTTTAAAATTTTCAAATGTTTATATGGTAATATAAGAACGGAATTTTAACAATTCCAATTAAGAGTTAAAGTAATTGTTTTTTAAAAATAATTACCCAGGTTCAAAACAGTTCATTGATAATATAGCAATATTTAATTTTGGATTTTGCTGCGAAGCGAATTTTTTTCAATAAATCATTATTTATTTAAATCCCCAGCCGTCCACTGCTAGCTTTGCATTATCTACGAGTTAATAAATTGTTTCGGCTCAAATACCTAGTTGAGTTTTATCGGAAAACTTCAGCTGAACTAACAAACAATCTTACCACACTACAGGTAAATAGTTTATTTGTATTTAATTTGTGATGAAAGGAATTATGAGCATATGTTTATCGAACATAATAAGAATTTAATTTGGTTAAGTAGCGATACATCATAAAAAAATCTTGAGCAAAATATTCTCGCTCTACATGTAAAATTTTAAAATACCCATCATTTATTAGTTACCATTTATTAAATATCGTTTTATATACATATAAATTTTTATAGTTAAATTAACAATTATCAACGAATACGGATTTTAATGTTTGATTATTTTTGTCTAAGTTGGTGGTAAAAAGTATTAAAATTTCAGACTGCCATGACAATATTCATAGTTGCACTTCTTATACACACGTTCACTTGTCTATGGTTATTGACGTTAATGGCAACTTCACCTATAAGTTTGATACGAACGCTGAAAATGCATCTTCTTGATGAGTAAGATGGTTCTATTTAATTCTATTCAGTTCTTGTCCTAACACTTCTGTATCAGCATCATCAGTAGATACCAGGGTTAATAAAATAAAAAACCTTGTTTTTTGAAAAGTAGACTATGCAAAAAACGAGTATGAAAACAACATGGACGCATGAATAAACATGTTTAATTTAGCCTACAAGTCACACTTACCAGGAACATAGTTATATTTTCTTTAGTATTAAGAAACAGATACTGAAATCTCCGCCCTAGGTTTTTTTAAAACAAAAACCATATTATTCCATTTTAGATATTAAGGATTGTTTCTTAATGCTTAGAAGAATAATTGTTTCTTAAAAGAAGTACACGATTTTTTGAATAAATCGGTCATGGTCACATTAAAATTTCATGCGATAGACTAAAGAAATTGCGCGTTTACTAATGAGAATGTTATTTTAATTAATTATATTTTTCGTGAAAAGAATGTAAAATTGTAATATACAAACAATTATGAAGATAAATTGGTTTTATTTAATAACTAAGTTTTATTTGACAATTTTTCAGAGACACACCACAAAGGCGTTGGGATTATACCTCGTCGTTCTATGTAGTTGTGTCTGAGTTAACATCAACTGGTGGAGACGAATTTGTTGTAAATGGAGCTATCTCTATGATTATATTAGCGATATGTTTCATTTCCGGAAAGATACTGGCTGCTATAGTTGTGGCCACGTCCATACAAATTGCTTATTCATCGAAGTACGCCTTGAACAAATATGAAAAGGCGACTAGAGAACTCATTGATTATTTGACAAATCAAGGATTATCCAGTATGTTTAAATTCTTATAATTACAAACTGTAAATTTCGACCCAGATATTTTTACTTAATAACAATTGACTCAAACAATATTTGAGTGGAAAAAGCATTGGCGGTGATGACTAATGATTCTTATTTGTTACGCGTCATTTTTTTTGTTCACACAAGTAATTTTTTTATATTCGAAGTCAAGATGATTAATGTTGAACTAAGACGATACATATGTGTTGTCAACATAACAATAAGGTAATTTAGCACTGCTGCGACCTTAAATCTTAACGGGCTCTAGATACTTTTTCTTATATTTTTGTTGTCACAAAAAAAACTAAGGAACTTTGTATAAAGCAAAACATGCGCCCTTGAAGGAATTATACATTTATATTACATTTCAATATTATGTTTTTCATAGCTTACCAAATAAATAAATTTTGGACGTACGTTCGGCAACTTTGGGTGACGGAGCGTGGAAGACAGGTATGCGTAGATGAATAATTTTGTATGTACTTTGTATGAAGCATTTTATGGCATCGTAAATTAAGGAATGTATATACTTATTGTTTGTATTTAATCTCCGGTACTTTTTTGTGATATTTTAATTAATTTTATTTAACAAGAAACTCGTTATAATAAAACTTTCAATGGATTAAATACCTTTCTTCTATTGTTAGCATCGTTTCTACAAACGTAGAATAAGGCAAAAAAAAAAGATTTTTATCTTGTATAACCAAAGAAGTATAACTTCTAAGGCGTGTAGATAAGTACATACACATTTTTTTCTGTTATATACTCATAAATACGGATGACTAATACTAAACTATAATTATACATAGAGTGGATTCTTGTTGACACTTTATACTAATCAATGTCACCAAAAATATCATATACCCAAACAGTATCAGTACAATCACTACTATCGACATTTAAACTAAGCTAACCAGACCATTTAACTAAAACGAAAGTATATTTTTATTAGCTCCCCGTCCTAATATTGAAAACCCCATATGTGCTTCGCTGTGACCTTATGTCTGCAATGTTCGGCCATCACCTACGCAATTGCTATATTTTTGCTGACACAGGTGAACCGTTCCTACGTCAGCTTACTGTAGTATTGGATTACAAAGTTTATTTCCCAGGTAAGTAATATTTGATAGAAACGAATTCTATTTACCTAAGTCGCGTGATATTGTATTACAGATGTTAGGTTCTACCACACTTCAAAGAAGTTTTTCATCTTTTTCCCCTTTACTTTGTTTACTTTGTGTTAAGTAAAAATCGAGCCCTCTGGCATCGAGAGTGTGCATGGGCGGCGGTATCAATTAACATCAGGTGAGCCTCCTGCCCGTTTGCCCCCTGTTCTATAAAAAAAGTAATAATTGTTGTGCGTTGTATAACAAGTAATTTTTTATATATTACATAATTGAACCCTGTCGCATCTGTATATATACGTTTAAAAATAAATCAGTGGCGCTACAACCTCTTTAGGTCTTGGCCTCAGATTTCTGAATCTGTTTTGTGATCATTTTTAAATCTAATAGGCAAGTAGGTGATCAGCTTCCAATGCCTGACACACGTCGTCGACTTTTTGGGTCTAAGACAAGTCTCACGATGTTTTCCTTCACCGTTCGAGCAAGTGATAAATGTGCACACAGAAAGAAAGTCAATTGGGGCACAGCCGGGAAACGAACCTGCGACATCAGGTATGAGAGTCGCACACTTAGCCCACTAACACTGCTCCTTTACTAAAATACGTTTAGTAAACTTATATTATCGTTATGGTTTTAATTTACATAAAATAAACGATTATTTTTAAAGAAGTTATAATCTTGACGACTACAATATTCGCGCTGCTAAATCTGATCTAATCTGATAAATTGAATAGATTAAATTAAATGAATAGTTGTATAATTCTTTTCATACAACAGGTAACTACATAGTAGTAGCGGGAGACAGTGAAGCACGTATGCATTGGGTGACCAGTGGAACAGTGGCTGTACTATCCGTGAAGGCTGATCTCACGGAGACCACACACGAGATGTTATGCATAGGCGACGTATTTGGCATATTACAGGGGCTGAATAGAGGAATTACTCATTGTTTTTCATACCGCGCTGAAACTAAGGTGATTTGTCCTTGTGTTTCAATACACAGACTTTCCAATATCATTCATATACTAAGCATCAACAAAGATGTAAACTTCGTAAAAATATTAACAGACTTTAATGCGAGATTTGATTTTGATTTTGTTAGTACTATACCAGTCAGATTAAAACATGTTTTTCGTAGAACGAACTGTTGTTGCAATAATACACTAAAATATATATTATTTATTATATGTATTTGTGCATACAAAATTATAAATCTTATTCCTACAGTTCACTCCCTACTACTATTGTCTATCACAGCTGAACATAGGTTTTAGTAATTGGTTTTTTTATCATTATTCAACTCTAAACTTTAAATATAGATTGGTTCAAGTGATAATAAAATACTGATGATTTCTTCTTTATATACTTCGTATGAGATCTTGGAAACCCTTTTGGGGTTCTGTATTTTGATGTGGCCATATACATGGCGGTTTCGTCACGGTTAAAATTCAATTGTGTGCAACCGGGTTTAGAATGGCTTAATGCTCTTATTAACTTAAATGATGTCGATTTGTTTATTTTTAAAATTAAATTAGATTCCTAAATCATCAAAAAATATATTTTAGGTCGGAATACTTACATTGTGTTTGGATTCATGGATCAATATTTTACCATTTTTTCCGGACGCTCAAAGGATGATTACTGAACGATCTGAGGTTTTATTCACACAGATATAGGATACTATGCAAATAAAATAAATTGTACAATTTGGTTTCATTTATCGTAGATTTATTGTACTGATTAATTGTACATAACTTTTTAATTATTACCTATGATCACGTGGCGACTATTTCGTTGACTATTAGGCAAGTAGATGAGCAGCCATGTATGTACCAATACCATATAACCATCCGAAACCATAACTGGTTTGCCAGGAATCTACTTCTGTGTTTGGTTTGCTCTTTGCTTTGACCACTACGTTTTGGAGATGGCAAGAACATGCCGAAACTTCCTCCAGTAAAAATAAGTAGATTTGGCCTTACTTACGTAAAAAAAACTTTTATAAGAAATTTATCAAATTTTCCAGCGAGTAAAATATTGCTAAGACTGAAATGTTTCGCTACTCAAAAGTTCTTAATAAGTTCCTTTGAAACTCTTATTTTAAGAGTGATGAGCAAGCGAAATGAATTAGAAAGAAGTTGTATTGCTCTTAACAGCATTATATTACAAACGATTTTTTTTAAATTGTGACAAATAATTAAAAGAATAATAACTCGACTTCAAGTGTTTAGGTGTAGTCGCTCTCAGTTAATTAAATAATTTATTCACGTTTTAAGGCGGTAGTGTTATAGAAGATTTAATACTAGTGTAAACCAAAGACTGTACTTTTCTTTATGTGCAATTTTGGTCTGAGACGTGATGAATTTAAAAGTAAAAATTAGATGGTTCTTGAGAAACTGAATATCTATAATTTATATTATGAAATATAACAAAGATTCCTATAATTCTCGTAATGAAAGCCGACATTCAATTTTTGCCTTGGTTTTCTGATTATGTTGTCAAATAGATTAACAAATGGAAGAATTGAATCTGTTTTAATTATAAATCCCATTATATCTTATTTCTTTTGTGTTTTTAACCAGAACATTATAGAACGGAATCAGTAATTTTTAAGTATAAGCGAAACAAAAAGAAGATATGACTTTTTAATAAATTGTATATATTATTTTTACATACATTGCTGTAATAGGTCCACAGAATCGGTAAAATAACAATTAAGTAGTTTGTAAGGTTTGTGTACACAAAAATTAATATACCCTAAATACTTGAATCTTACTCAAGATGCTTTTCACTATACCTATGATAAGTTTATTAATAATACAGGCCGAAATATATTACAATACACACAATCTTTTGTTTTTAGCTGTACAGCTGCTACTTATATACGAGTATCTAAACTGGTTATAAAAGTTACCGCTGAAAATAGTTTTTGAATAGTCTTTTAATAAACACGTTATCGTCGCTAGCATAAATTATTTACGCACTTACAATGTTATATATGCTATCACGGAGACTGTTAAAGAAATTTCGTTTTAATAAATCATTCAACGAGGAACAAACTTAACGCTTGCGCCGTCAATAGGAGCCAGTACAATGCTATATGGGTCCCTTTTTAGTTCATAGGGCGTGATTGGCTCAATTCTAAAATTGTGCACAATTTGAGCCAAGGCCGTTTTTAATTGTAGCATTCCATACCGTTTACCTAAAAGAAAAAAAAATACATGAATTTATGGAAAACATATATTGCATCATGCTATCAAACATTTCCCCAATATGAAAATTGTAATTGTTTTTAAAGTAAATTATTTAACAATTAAACTAGTCTTATTGGTACTAGACTTGAATGTTGTATTAATTTTAATTATAGCATTTAAATTCTTTGAATAAAAAAAAAATGTGTTCATTACACGCTTATGAAATCATAATCGTCAACCCCACGAAGAAATAATATAAAGTTCGATATATATGGAATGTGAACTATGGTGTTATGCTTCTTACAAACATTTTGAAAAACAAAAAAAATTGGCGGTTAAAAAACTGGAGAGTTCTTTTACTGTTTGATTAGAGAAAAAATGTAAAATAAGAAGCATTTAGTATGTATTTCTTTTTTGACGTTCATAAGTGTACATTACCTATATGAATGAATGATTTTAAATTGATTTGATTCCATTTTCTCATGAAAATTGTCTGTGATTTAACTGCATACCTTTAAAGATATATATTTACCTATACAAGACCGATGCCCTTCGCCGAAAGGCAGGAACGTATAATTTAATGCGTCGAATTCTGATGTATTTAAAAACCTTTCTGGACGCCATTCATTCGGTTCCGGAAAGAATCGCTCATCATGATGAAGAGCAGCCACATTTACCATGATTGGAATTCCTTTTTCCAAGACTATATCATCTGTTAACTGGTAATCATTAAGAGGAACTCTATCCAAGTGCTGTAATGGTACACATTTTCTTAACGTCTCTGAAAATTTGGAATTATTGGTTAGTATCCTGAGAGATGCGTTAAATCTTGAAAATGCTTATAGTCGAATTAAGTATTAAAACCAGTACTGATGATAATTTGTTTTGGATACCACAATTTCTGTTAACAGACACAAAATCACAATGAAGAATTGTTGCTTAACCACGTGGAACATTCCATAATTTTTATTCATCCCGTTAAATGACGCGATGAGATACATTGTGTCAATTTTCAAAATTGTAGTGTGAAGTTTTCTTACATATTATTAATTACTGTTAACTATAATTACTAACTCCTATTAAGCATTTCTATGAATTTTTGTGTTTCGCATTAATGTTGTATTATTATGAATAAAAACACTCTCTCTTAGAGTATAGTTAGTATATAGAGCATATTTTTAACGTTACTAAAGCACCAAAAAACAATGTTCGAATATTATTCGTGTAGTAATTTTAATATTGTGTCAAATCGACGTTAATGATAAAAACTATGAATTAGTTTTTAGTTTAGGGCATTGAAAATAAATTACGCTAATGTATATAAACTAGAATCAATTATATTGTTAATACAACTCGACGTTTAGTCCCTAAAGCATGAGGCGCTTTTTGCCTGGTGTTTGAGGGTCCACTCCTGAATGCTAAGTTAGAGTTTAAAGAAGTTTTACTTTAATATGTATTACTAGTACTCGTGATATCATATTAATATTTACCGTTGATAACTGCAATGAGGTATTTCAATTCTGATAATTCAGTGTAGTCGAGAACATTCTTTCCAGATTTACGTACAACATCATTTATTTCATTATATAGCATTTCCTGTAAAATTTTAATTAATTTATATAGCATTAAATAAAAGTAGCAATTTATTTGTTGTTGATAAAGAAGAGAAAACGAAAACGCAATCAATTATCGCTTTAATATTACAAAATTTGACTTCAAAAAGAACTAATCGAATATGTATATTACGAATTGGTAATGGTTCTACGTATAGTTATTTTTTTTTTACAATTACTTTGAATATCAAATACAAAACGCTAAAACCCGCCTAACCAATAATTATTATGCGTCTAATACATTAGCGTTACAGCCCCATATATATTCGCCATAGATTTGGACAGTTTTTTATTGGTGAACAAGAATTTAAACACACGACATCAGTGTCGACATTCGCTCGCTCAAAGTAGTAGGATATAATGTCTATTAAAAATAATAATAATCGTTGACGGAAACGGTGTTCTTCCATATTTAATACCTGTTCTTCCTTATGATATGCCAACTCAAAAATTGTGTATGTAAGTGTGACAGTGGTAGTTTCAATAGATGCCATTATAAATGCAGCTGCTTGGGACAACATTAAGTTTTCACTTATATCTAAAAAAAAGATAAATACAAGATAAACAGGGTTATTTTCTTTTCATTAACTATTCTTCTGTAGGTTAAGAAAATTGTAAATACTGTATATTTGATGGCTATGATTAATAATAAAGATATTAACATTACTATTAAACTATTTTTATTTATTACCAGTTATCAAAATCAAAATGTCTATATAACTTTACATTGCAGTGTTCTAAAGACGAAATATATTCAACTATATTAAATTAATACAACTTATAATAAAACACGTTAAATATATAAGCAATTATCTCATATGGAATTAACAAGAATTCCCCAGAATTGTGACAAAGTAATTATAAATTTAAAAATAAATTTTACGTCAGTAACAAGTTTTTGAATTCTTCATTTCCTGTGTGTATTGATAAAAATTAACCGATAAAAACCTTTAATGTAAGGAAGCTGTTATATTATATAAGGTTTTATATAAACACTGCTCAAGTAAACCCGTAAAGTTATTCTTTAATTAATTAGTTATTAAACTATGTCAATTTATAATTTATTTATTTATTAACAATATACATATGGCAAACTTTAACTAAACACATTACACAATTGAAATAGATTTTTGTACAATTACCAGAAAACGTTTTCCGATACATAAATTAAGTTTTTATTATATATATAATAAAATAAAATATATATATAATTTTTTGGCGAAAAGTCAAAAAGACTGTTAAGCTGCGAGAGTTAGCATGGGATATGAGCCCGTTTCCACTGCAGTGAACGAGTCTAATACACAGCAAAAAGATTATGTATCCGGCGTTGGTAATAATTTTCGGAAACAAACAATCTTAGAATCTCTTCCAGCGAGAATGCGTTGTTAATCTAGTACATAATAATAATAGCCTTTATTTCCAAAACTTAATTATAATATATTACAGTTTCATTGATTTTGAATTAAGAAAAAAATACACTTTAACATTTAGGAATAATCATTTGCTTGTTATGTTTTGGTTTGTCCACCCTTGGACATACCAAAACATATATATATATATATATATATGGCTTATATATATATATATATATATATATAAGCCTCTTCCATCCGGAGGTAGAAAACTAGTATATATTATGAGTGGGTAAACAATTACTTACCATCATAGCCAATAGCTGAAAATTTATCCTGCAATTTAAGAAAGTAGTCGAGAAGGTCAGTGTTGTTTTTCTCTCCTTTTGCTTGACGTAGCTTCACAACTGACCAAAACATCTTTTTAAATATTTCTGTGGCAGGTCCCGAAAAAAACTTCATCCTAAAATATTATTAACTTTACAAAGTAAATCAAAGTTGTATTTTTATCCAGATATAAAACACAATTACTATATTTACTTAATTCTCTATAAGTAGAACATTTCACAATCGTTACTTCTCATAGATTTAATGCTGCAATCGCTGATAAAAGGACCAAGTGTAAGAAATATCAAAAAATATACCTTAACGCTTCTGCTAGACTTGGTATAAAGAAAATCGTCAAAATCTCCAAGCCTCTAGAGAAATTGCATTTAGTAATGTGACTAGTGATGTCCCATAATGGCGATTTCTCTCCCTTCAATGTACTCAGGCGAATGCCAAAGACGCTAAACGCTAGAGTGTCTGTGACGTACATGGTCATAAGTTTCTATAAATAAATAGTATTAATAAAGTTATATGTTTAATTTTTAATTTAGAAAGACGCTAAAAATAGGACGTAGAACTGCTTTGTTTAAATTTAGAACGTAAAAATAACAAGTTATATTAAAATAATAACAAACTTGGTCAATATAATTGATAATACATATCTTAGTCGGAAAAAAGTAGTATTGCGTACTTCGATATATCAATTAGAATGTTATCTATGCAGTTCAACATACAGGTCATGATAAGACTGCATCGGTACTTAATAACTTCAATAAACGATTGCAATTGTGATTCCGCTTTTGTATAATATAGATTTAACATTTGGCGATTTCTGTACACCAATAAATAATGGACATAATTTGGCTTTGGTGCCTTTCTGCTCCAGTACTTTTTAATTCTAGGTTCTGAAGGCCGTGTACGTAATTGTTTTAATAAAAATAAGCTGTAGTTAATATGAATTAAATTATTATATTGTAAAATTACCTTTATATTAACCCGTTTGCCTTGTTCGACGAAGTCCCTTTGAATTTTTTCCTTTAAGTCCTGAGCATTGATATTCATTAATGTTGTGACCGTTTTTAGACGAGCTGTTGTGAATAGTGGAGAGTACGCCTGCTGTAGATCTTTTCTTAAACGACCCTGCGTACAAATGAGTATTATTATTTTTTGTCTTGCATTGAAGTGAATTAAGTGAAGGCCTGATATTATTGCATATATGAAATTATTATATTACATAAAAAAAAATCGAAACAAAAAAAAATAGTTTTACCAAACCCCGTATACATAAAATAACGTAGTACAATATACCTATATATTTAGTAATTAAATTCCACTTATTTATTTTTGTATTTCTAATCATAAACTTTGTAGTAGTAGTTGTAGGTAATTGTCTTTTCAATTAAATGAATTGTTATCTATATTAAAGTAATATAAACTTTATTTATTCTACTTTATAAATAAAGTTTCTATTAAGGATATTATTTCGTATATTAATTAAAAAACTTGTACTGTAACAATTTAAAACTAAGATATTTCGTCGAAGTGACAAGGGAGAGTTTATGTATTTTAGGAGATTTTTGACCTCCTCGCATGTACGCGATTTAGGTAATACTTGAGCGCTCCACAAGCTACAAAGATAAAATGAACAAATAAGGTATAACATAGCCATTTTTTCCTTATTTCTTTAAAAAAATCCTGGAGTTGTATGCAGGCGGCTAATAAACTTTAAAATGAAATATAATTATATTCAAAATAAATTATTAAATATTAATTTATTTAGCTTTAAGCTTTAAGCTTTTTTAATAAAATCAAATAGTGATTTTTTAAAAATTTAATAGCTTGTCATAAAATATTGGACATAATATACAACTATCATTGAAAGTTATAAAAATTTAAAGAAAAACATTATTCGCATACTCAACCGTTTGCTCACCTTACTGACAAATAAATTAAGCGATCCAATGGGATCACCAACAGTCCCAGAATAAGTGAATCTATGTTGAAAACAATCTGCATCAAAAAGAACCTTCTTCGCAAGCTCCGGGGACTGTACCACCAGACCTGGCTGAAGCCCCAAATATATTCCAACGCAGTCTTCAGGAAATTTCTTTTTCAAATCGTAAAAGTACTCCCAAAAACTCTTTCTCATGAAAAAACTGAAATTACCAACAATAAACTTTGGCTCTTCGTGCACTATGCCCCGGTCTTTCCAATAGTTATATCGTTTACGAATTGAAAAGTAAATGTAACTACATACAGCAATCACAAATAATGTAAAAATGCACAAAGTCAACATTATGCGCGACTAGTCTTCATGAATTGTTGCCGTAATATAATACTATTCTAGCTAATTTTAAAAAAAAACCTGAAGTAATTAATAACTTAACAAACAAATATTTTTATCGCACTCTGTCAACCTTGCTTGCCTTGCGATGTCAAATTGACTGGCGTTTTCGTGAATACGGGCATATTTTATATTGCATGTGTATAAAGCAGTATACACATGCAAAATTATAAGGTGCAATTGAAACTTTTTACAGAGACCCCTACATTACTAGCTTATGTAAACGAGAAGCTAAGCTGCAGGGGAGATCGAAATCTCCCCTTTCCTAAAAAAGGATTTTATTAACTTAAAGGGTTGGTATCTCTCATCGGACTCGGGCGACAAATACTCTGGAAATATCTTCATAATAATTATAGGCGAGTCGAGGCCCGCTGCCCAGCGTTATCTCTCGTGCTATTATCGTGCACTAATAGTGACATATTTGACAATGTTGGAGCCGATTTTTTTCAGCTGCGAACTGTGATAAAGCAACATTTCCGGTAGCTCATCTCGGGATACCCTAATGCCAGTCTGATCTCCAGATCGCACCCTGGCACTTTCAAAAGTAGCACAGTCAACAAGTAAATGAACCACCGTTTGGTCGGTGCTATCGTCACGATACTGCCCGTTAAGCTGACCAAATAATACAATACAATATTATAAATAAATAGATAATTATTGGTCTCAACATCCGTAATGCACTGAGACAAGCTGAGGGTAGGGTGGTGTAGAGGCAGAAAGTCTACATATTGCTTAGAGCTTTCCAAGACCGACACAATCTTCAGTAATGTAGATTACGAATAAGAAGAAAGAATTGTTTAGGCTCATAACCCAATTATTTTCTTTTGACTCGAATTTCTGTATCAACATATTTAAAATGCATCTTTCATGCAAATAATTTTAATCAATAATCGTATTTTAGTCATCCAACATTATGAACTTGATATAGGATAAAATAAAATACGATTTACCTTAATTAGGATGTTTCAATATACCTAATGATTTCATTAATTTCTATGATTATCTATTAATAGCCCAACAAGGCATTGAAAACAATAGTTTTAATAATTTTGCTTTATACTGTTATTGCTCCTTCTGGGATTACTTTCACAAAAACCAATTAGATATATACATTAATTTTTTAATTCATAAGAAAAATTAAGATGGTTTCCATGTCATTTGCAATTAGCGGTTCCTGAGAAATGATGAGGTGAAACTAATTCAGTTTGAATGTAAATCAATTGAATAATGACGACAATGGTTAAAAGATCAAACTAGAAAACTAATTGATTAATTATTTTGTATGAAAAAGAAACTTAATAAGAGAATTATAACAAGAATTTGTTTTTTTATTTAAATTCACCACAGTCTTAATATATTTTGTTTTCAAAATTTATAACATTATAATGACATCATTCGTTTTTGTTGTTGACTTTATAAAAAACAATGATATTTCAATGTCGTTTATTTAATTTCCCTATTTTTTATAACTTACCGAGAAACAAACTTAATACTCACACCATCAATTGGGTGCCAGTATGGGTCATTTATAAGTTCGGCAATACCGGTTTGATTCTTAAATTTCGCACAATTTGGACTAATGCTGTTTTCAATTGCAACATTCCATAACGTTTACCTAAAAAAAGTATCACATACAAATTTATAGATACCTTGCGAACTTCAAACAAAAATAATTTCAAATCTTAATTACTTTATAAATAGTATGCGGAAAGCTATCGAATGGTCTTTAGGAGAAAATGTAAATTTAGAACTATGTTTAAAATTGTAAATTCAATTGTATACGTACAGTTGTGTATTTATAGGATAAACGTTCTGTCTAGTATCAATCTTTTATGATTTGTCAAAAAATCTAGTTAGGTGGTTACATCTTCACGTTAGCCCCATATCCTTTTATGTGCCTTTAATTTTAAAGATTTTTTTGTTTGTTGCTGCATCAAAATACCTTTTCATACTTTTTTTCCAATGCTAAAATATTGAATTTTAATCATATAGTTTCTAAAAGTTTTACTCTAAGAGCAGTGATTGCCAATAACATAGTATCTGATTTATTTATTTATAGTATATTAATAGCTCTGTTGAATTATGGTATCACTTAGCAAAACTTACACGTTACAAACCGTCAATTATATTTTAATCTTTTTTATTTTAAATTATCTTTATACAATAAAATGCAAATTATATTACATTTGAATAAATTTTGCAAAAATTTTGCAGGTAAAAATTATGTTGCTTTTTTGTGCTCATAAAATCAGTTTTATTAAAGTATATTTCTTACCGTTAATTACTGCAGTAAGGTACTTCAATTCAGATAATTCAGTGTAGTCGAGAACGTTCTTTCCAGAGCGACGCACCGCGTCGCTTATTTCATTATATAAAATTTACTATAATAATACATTTTATGTCACCAAAAAGCAATTACATTCATGTTTAAATAACAAATGAATTTGGTAATGTATTAACCACAATATAATTAATATTGTAATTTTTACAGAAAGCATAGTGAATACTACAAAATATTGCACGGCAAGGACTCTTCGGCAGTACTTCAGTACCTTAGTTTCAATGTGCCTGATGGGTACGTCAGAAAGCGACATCGTCCGCCGTTACTTCATGTGCCCACAGTTTGGCCTAACCTTCTGGAAGGGGCACATCATTTAGTTAACGGACCATTTCCATTGTCCGTTAAGTGAACTGGCAAAGGTTCTGTATTATTTGTTAGTGCCTATAGTAGTTTGTCAATTTTTTGTATTTTTTTCCTAATTAATTTCACATGTTTGTTCTTTTTGTTTCATATGTAAATTTTTTTCACTTATTGTTCACTCTTGTCAATTTGGGTTTTGTGTTAGCAAAAACAAATAATCTTAGAGTGTTTTATCCAAATAGCTTACTAATTCCACATAACTTTAAAAACAATAAACAAAAACTTGTAACAGCCCAAATTGTTCTAGAGTCTAGGCTATATTTTATATTATCTACGCAAAGTATTAGGGAGCGGACCTATGAGTGGACCTGGACCTACCACTAGTCCCGGAATAAGTGAATCTATAAAGAAAACAATCTGAATCGACAAGAACGTTTTACTCCCGGGACTATCGACAAACTTGGTTGAAAGCCTTAATATATTACAACACAGCCATCAGGAGATTAATTTTTCAAATCATACAAATATCGCCAAATGAGTTAAGTTTTCCACAATAAAACTCGGGTCTTCGTATACTATACACGATCCTTCCAATAATTAACCGCGTACGAATTAAGCAGTAAATATAATTGCTTACTGCAATGATAAATAAGATAAAAATACATAAGGCAACATTATTCACGTCCACCCTTGTTCAAAGGCCTTTAAGTATTAATAAAAACAGTTTTTTGAGATTATGTACGTATAATATTTACACTATAATTAAAATTGATTTTACTTATAAAATCAATAGTATGCTTTAATACGTTGTTGTCGGCTAGATTTCGTTTTTTTATTTGCATAATACATGTTGATTCGGCGACTATTAATTTAAGATTGAAATATGCATCAAAGACGTAAACTGCATATAAACTTTAACGTAATTTTAGTCCTTGATTCGAATGTAAGAAACTATTTTTTTTTAAATTATTGTTAAGTAAACCATATTCCATTATAGAAATATTTTATTTATTTAATAACACTTCGTTTTGATAAGTAAACAGGTTATATAAGTTACTGGGCAACGGGCAGGAAAATTTATATTTTTGTGTTTAGTGATAAAATGTGAAGTAACTAAGTTATTATTGTTTGTAATATATAAATAATGACCGTTTTAACGAACGAAAAATCTCATTTCCCATCAATGCGCAATGCGTTTGCATAAATTGATAGAAACATTAGTTAAAGAAATTCTAATATAAAATATGATTCATATAACCTAAATTAGACTAATTTCTCTTCTATATAATAGTAATCATTATTAAAAGAGGCGGGAATTATAAAGAAGTATGATATAATTAAAACCTAAGAGCTGTTCTACAAAAATACCGAGAGAGGAAACGAATGCTAAGGCGCATTGTCTGGATTCTGATGACGCCTCACGTAGCACCAATATTGATTTACGATCCTTACACCGGTATCAATCTTGTGTCAGCGAAATTATTTGCGCTCGCAATGGAGTGGGTAAATTGATTGAAATTATTCGACATTAAATATGTGTAGTAGACTCAATTGTGTTTCTATGTTAAAAGCTAAACGTTTATAAAAATAGAAGGCATACCTAGTTTTAAATGGATTTTGCAGAAAAATTACGAAAAAACACTAACTTATTTTTACTATTAACTTTCGAGTATTGCTTTGGTTAGGAACTTATTAGTCTTACAGCAACACAAGGGTAAATAAAAGGGCTATTTTAATATATTTGTTTAAAGGCCGACAACGCACTTGGGAGCCCTCTGGCAATGGGAGTTTTCTATAAGATTTTTTTTTGTATTTTTCTATGTTGTTGATTTATCCATACTACTAAATGATTTTTTCTTATATCTTTTATTATTGAAACAATGTTGGTAGCCCCGCTATACCCCCAATTGTTAAAAGTTAAATTTTGATACTTAAAATTAAAAGAACATATTTTAACTGACGAAATAAAATAAAGCATACCTACGATACTAAATTAATTATATACGTATAAACGCATATCCACGCCGGTTTTCGTTCGCGACAGAGAATTAGACTATAGGACTTACAAACTATTCTCATCTCTTTTAAGCAAAGTTACACTGTCTAGATAGTGTAGTAGATATTTGTAAGGCATTTAGTAAAAATATATTAATTTTGATTGAGTATACATTGGTGTCATTGACTCATAAGGTTTTGTTAAATAACAAAACCAATCAAATTAAGAAACTAAAAATTAGTGTTATATTT
Organism: Pieris rapae; assembly: GCF_905147795.1. NCBI lineage: Eukaryota > Metazoa > Arthropoda > Insecta > Lepidoptera > Pieridae > Pieris > Pieris rapae. The sequence goes on along the minus strand of NC_059523.1, from coordinate 7,243,757 downwards.
TAGGCTAAACCCCTAAATACAGAATATTACCATTTACAAGTGGCCCGCCATATGAAGTCTGGCGCAATAAAAAATCTAATTTTCTTATATTGACGCTGTAGCCAAATGGAGGCAATATCGAAGTGCTGATTTGTCGCTCCGGTGAATATCGCTCTGGCGTTGATTCAAATCGACGAATGCGCCCGGTGAAAATTGAGCTTGCCTAATTCTTGTTACAATTTCGTGCTGTTTACTTAACCACAAATACAGAGAATAACTAATTAACTGTGATATATTTTATTACGTATGCAGTACTCCTACAGCTTATATTTAACAAAGAACCATTATAATAACTATATTGGATGCATATTATACATTAATTTAAATATTTGAACATTCAAACTTAGGTATATAAACAAAATTCAATTTATTAAAAAAAAATATTTCATGTCATACCAACTGCTGGCAGAGGACGAAAACTAAAATAACGCCAATTCGATGTTGATAAAAATATCAGTTTAAGAAGTGCATTTACGCTGACTTAGGCTTAGACTTATCTATAGTTGTCTATACTAGACAACTATACATTAGTTGCCCAAAACTGGTGGTGTCTAGTGAATTACCTCTACTGATATAGTGAATTAAAATATTTAATTTAATCTGACAGCAGTTAATTACATTTATTAAAAACGAATGGTATTACAGTTCGAGGCATATTTATTTCACTGTAGAAGATAGATAGAAGAATTCAGTGGTGCACAGTCGTGGTTCTAACATATGAGACGTAAAGTTGCCTGGTTCCAGTCCTTCGTTGTTGGCAAACCCCAGGTGCCGAAGAGCACACTTGGATCGTCGCTACTTGTACAAACAGCAAAGGAGTACAAACGGTTGAATATGGGTTCATTGAGCTGTTAAATATTCAACTCCTGGGCCGTGCCCTTCAATAGGCCGCATTATTATTTAAAATCAAGGGTTTGATTTTATACGGTGTCCAGTGTCCAGTCTGTATGAAAAAAATTGTTGAGATTTGCGTACAATACGCGCATCGCGCATTTGAGTTATGCTTAAATAATTAAAATCCAATTAAAATCGAAAATTATCTGTCGAACAGACTGCAGGTGTGCTCATACTTCTAGCATGTATTATATCGTATGACCGATGTAGAGGTATTTAATTTTATGCTTGATTGTTTTTTTCTGATTTGAATAGAAAGACAAGCAGGCCTTAAAGATAAAAAAATATTTTCATTAAGTCATAAAAACGCGAACAAATAAAAAATAAAGGTTAACGACCGAGGTTTGAAGGCGATTTAAAATTAATATTTAGTATTCATCTTAGTTAATCCAACTTAATTTCTATGATATTTAATGTTTTCCTAAACCATTTAATTTATTTGAAATGAGAAATTCAGAGATGTTTCAATAAATTGAAAGTTTAATCTTACTAAAGCGGGTTTTTAGACGCATTCATCAAGCGCTGAAGGTTTTTCGTATTTTATCATTATTTTTTGCGTTTGCAAAGGCAGATGACGTTGAGGCATGTGGAAGATTAATCTAGTCTGCGGGCAGATGTTGCGGTGAAATGGGGGAACTGGGGGGAAGGGGGGTTAAGTGTCCGCGTCATTTAGTTCAGCATTATATCAGGCTTGCTCGACGCGTTGAAATTAAATCAGACTCATTCCACTGATTCATTGCAATCATTACTCATTATACAATGCTACAAATTGCTTGTATAAATTTTATTTGCTATTGTACAAGCGGTTTGATTAAATTGACCCATTAAGCCTTTGTTAAGGTAGATTCTATTAAAGTACCAAGTACAAAACAACGCAATAGTATTGCTGGAATTATGTTTTGTTTGACCAAACATAAATTAGTTAGTTAAGTAAAACTAATTTTTCATACAATAAGTTGCGCGCACTGTTTAAAAGGTTTTTAAATACAATAATTATTTAGCTTATATGACATGTATTTTTTTAATCGTATAGAGATATGGTAGTTTTTCATTAGTGATTTTACAGTTATTGTTAATTTGTACAGTTTTCAAAAATATTTAAGTAACTTGTGATAAACTAAAAAATTAAAATCAGCAACAGCGAAGTGGCAACCATTTTGTTATTAAAGTCCTCAAAATAGTTGACAATATTCGTAACACCATAAACAATACAAAACCAGAACTCGCGTCAAGTGAATAACTTAGGCGTAATTTCTAAAAGTTATTATTATAATATAACTTCTACAATTAGGTAGGTAGGTGGACTCATTTTCCGCAATTATACTCATATTGGTCCGTTTTGCGTAAAGTCTAATTTAGCCAGCCTAGCGCCTTCCAGAAGCACAGAAGTCTTCTGGGCACTTCACAGGCTTCATTATATAAAGCATTTTTTGTTGCGATACAATAGAAAATTAGATCAAAATTAGAAAAATAGTTTCGAAAGAGCTCTTCCAAACACTTTAATCGTAAAATTTACATCTAATTAGAAGTTCAAGGAAACTTTGACTATTAAAAATAAAATATTAATAACCCTACTGCATTGGATTTAGGCCTATAAAAACAATGATGTGCATTGCAAAATGGTTTTGGCTTATTTTAAAGTGATAAAATCAAATGAAGTTTCTTATCTTATTAGTTTAAAAAATTGTTTAGAGTTATATATTATATATATATATATATATATATATATATATATACTAGCAGACTCGGCCAAGCGTTGCTGTGGATAAGGTTTTTGTTATATTACATAGCAGTAAACTATTCAAGGGAAAAGGTAGGAGAACTTATGTGAAAGGTAGATAGCTTATGTGAAACGTTAAAGTTACTTTAAACAGCGCCATCTGTTAGAATTGTATCAAATAATAAACAAATAATTTGCAATAAAATAAAATTGCGACTATAATTACAGATCTAAACTATCCTTTCTCTTAAGTTGGTGCCAGACTGCTCACGATATGCCAATTTAATTTAAAATCGGTTAAGTAGTTTAAGAGTCCATCGCGGACAAACATCGTGACAAGAGATTTATATATATTAGTTAAGATAACCAATATTTTAAGTAGTCTAACGACTGTAACCTTTAAAACAAGAAGAACATCACCACTGCTAATTTGCGTCACATTGTTGACGTAAAATAATTAATAAGTATTGAAAGACATTCTATATAATTTCTAATTATTTTATTTGTATTGTTTTTCCTCTTATTAAAAGGCACGTTCACAATAGCCCCGTGGTATTTTACCATTACCTTGTCGGGCGGTAATACATAACAATCCATGAAATCAACTCTTATACTTAGGATGTATTTAGTTAAAAATTAATATGACATGAAACACTTGTTTATTTTTTAACAAATTTCATTATTATAAAAGATTGCTAAATATTAATAGTTAAGTAGTCAATGACTTAAAGAATATTTGAATAAAATTTGTCGATTTTGACGTCCTATTTTGTTTATATTTTTTCCGTTTTCTTTGGTGCCTCAGTCCCATTGGTTCATGCGTGCAATGAACTTTTATCGACTTTTCAATACAAACGTATTTATTTTAAATATCGTTTTTGAATTTTTTTCGTTCAGCCAAATAAACCTATTATTACAATATGTCAATTGGGTCAGTGACGTATCCAACAGTTTTTGCAATATGACTTTTTCTTTAATGGTTGAAATGGGTCAAACGTAATGCATACAAACAGATAGTAACCAAGCATTTGTGAGGAAACAAAACGTGAAATTCTATTGCAACATGACTAAAAATTGAGTTATAATATCGAAACGTATTTTCGTACATTTAATAAATTTACTATTAAAAGAAACAAAATCTTCCGTATCATTATAGGTAGTTATAGTAGAAAATTGTATTTCATATCTTTTAAACTATCCCTTTTTTTCGTTAGTGAGAATTTTAGTAGTTATTCGTAGGCTAGCCAAGCATTTAAAAAATATAAGGGCCTGTTTCACAATGTCCGGATAAGTTCCATATAAGCTACTTATTACTTATTTGTAGGATAAACAGTATTTTTGCGTTTCACGACTGTCATATAGCGCTATTTGTCATAAAATTCGAAGTATCTTATTCGGAATTTTTATCTTTCGATTAATTTATGTGTTGCATTACTATTTGGCACTTTATCCATACATTGTGAAACAGGCCCTAAGTCTACCTTTTTAATAACATTTTGCCATGCAGTTATCAATAGGCAGATTAAATGATATTATAGAAACGTCAAAGACATCTCCTAAATTTTTCTTTATACGTACATAAAAAAAAAAATCTTCTTGTACTTTTTTTGCCTTTTTAGAATTTTTTGAAAAGTTCAATAAATCTGCACACTTACTTAAATCCATATGAATTACACAGCAAAAAACTGAGCAATTCCTCTGACTCAATAATAAAAATTGCGACGGGATTTAAACCGAAGACCTTTATTAGGAGTAAAACTATAACATTTATCAAATGGTGGGCTGTGCGTGTGTGATTTTGTAGTATACTTTGCATTTTAGTACACGTTTTTCAACTAAATAAAATAGAATATTATATTACGATAGCAGCAAAATCCCTAAATAAATTTTGATAAAGCTCGTACTTTAAATAAATATTCATTTGTAAGTGAAAATTCGCGGTTCATGAAAATGCTGCATCGCTCAGCGCACGGTCGTTTGTGGAAATGATTTATTATTCAAGTACATCCACAATGCGCAGTAAAAGGCTATATTGGAGGGTAGGCAGAATTCACTATTGCATCTCGTTGTTAGTTGAATACTTATCTCGGTATACAGTTACTATTTACGGTGTTATTTGGGGACCGAAATTGAGTATTTTATACAATCTGTAACAATTTGCGATATTTGTAAATTTACACTTAAATCATGACGGTTTATATACTGCTATATGACTTTATATCGAGAGCATAAATATATATAATAAATAGAGCAGTGTTGGCCTAGTGGCTTCTGCTGACTCTCATCCCTGAGGTCGTATGTTCGATCCCCGGCTGTGACCGTAGGTGTGTGCGTATTTAACATTTGCTCGAACTGTGTAGGAAAATATCATAAGGACATCGGCTTGAAAAAGTTGAAAGCAAAATTTGGTTAATCGCTAATCAGCTCATATGACCGAGTCATGATTTTCACGGGTCTTCACATAACAGCTGCGCTAAGGGAAATTATAGACCGAAGTAAGGAGAGAGATATCACTAGCAGGGCAGCATGCACCTTACACTCACACGACCTTCCCACCTGAAGAATGGGACTGAAAAGAATGTGAATCGTCAATTGTTTCACATTATTGGGTTCAGTTCTAGAGTTTCTCTTATATAATTAACTGATTATAATTAGTGGTGGGTAAAGATTCGGTGCTCATTTTGGAGATCCGTATAATGAAAGTTGACGCTACGCCAGTGAGAGTCTTTACCAGCCAGAGTTTCACCCTTAACAGTCAAACAATATTACTGTACTCCTAATATTGCGATAATATAGAGCTATTATTTTTAGTTCCAACAGTATTGAAGAGTTTTAAATATATAGTGATACTCATAATTAAAAATCCTTTCCATAAAACATAATATTTTAATCATAATTCTATTTAGTAAAGGTTTATGAACTGCTCTTTGCGTGTTTCTGAACTTTTTGCGTTATTTGCACCTATTTATCGTGCGGCTGGTTTTATAAGTCGATTGAAACGATGCGTGTTCGACATCGACTAATTACCGCATGATAAGTGAGGGTAATGCGAAATATGAAAATGTTGTTTATTTTATGCGTATGTCACCTATATTATACTCTTCAATTAGATTTGTTTTTCGCGTATATGAAGTATAAACCTACTTCATATGTCAATTTTATTTAAATACATATTTGCTTGTAATATGTGTAAATCATCATAGCTTAAAAGATTTTAAATTTCGAGCTTCAAAATGAAAATTAAATCGTAATAAAGTGCCACGCTTTCAGCGTTATCTGTAAACTCAGACCACTAAAACTTTTCATATAATTGATGATTAAAATACAAAAATCAAGGACGTTAAAACATGTACTCTAAATCTTTTATCTCTTAACTACTTAAACGTCGTAAATATCGCTAGAAGTATCTATAAAATGTTGATGCGATTAGAAATGTGTTCACAACTGAATTGCGAACGAACCAAAATGATTGATGAATGAAATGAATGAAAACCCAATGTTCCTTCGATAAGTTTACCGATTGTAAAGTTCCCAACAATTGAGTACCGCAGCAGATAGAAGATCGCTAAAACAGCATAGAACCTTTGAATAATCGAGTAAAAATTTGGAATTTAAAGCGAGTTCGTTCGTGTTAAGCCGTCAGTACAAATTAGGTTAGCCGGCTATGCCCGTGTGAACGAGTTATGCAAATCGAGTTATCTGTTTTCCAGCGTCCAGTTAATCCACTTCTTTCTCTTTTAGTTCGTGGCTGCAGGAAAATTGTGCTATTTTGCATTTTGATGAAATATTTCGCTCGTTCTTCCGCCAATATTGTTGCGGTTCTGAAGTTAGATTGCTCTCTTCCGTCTTATTATGGTTTATGCAATGTTAAAAACGGAGTGATTTGTACGTTGATTGGTGTAAGACAATTCTATCTTTACGTTTATCTTCTGTACAGCGGATTTATATATAAGACGAAGGTTATGTTTGAATTATATATACCTAGTGTTTTGACTTCAATAAAATAGAGAAGGACAGGACAGAAGGCAAATGAATAACACAATAACTTGTTTACTGACTACTTGCAAACTGCTTGGTACTTGCAACGCTAGTTGCGTGTTTGTCGCCATCCTTTGAGGTCATGATGCGTAATGTTATATCTTAATAATTTTTATTTTTGTATATAATCTAATAATAAAAGTCAACAATTATGCACGTTCTGTTTCCATGCAAACGGGCAGAGTAAATGAAACATAAAAGATAAAATTTAATTTTAGCCAGTATCGTAAGTATATCGTATAAGAGAATTTTCGCTGAACATTTATTGACATCTACAATGTATTTCATGGAAGTAAGTAACTGAGAAATGACGATTATTAAGAAGCAGTGTCGGAAATTACATAGTTAAGTGGTATTGTAGCACCTCGTAGTCATAAAATGGACCTCGTAAAGGCAGCCTGGCAAAGCCATTTCTCCACAGATGTTATCACCATATAAAATCCCAAAATTAAAACCTATAAAATATCGAGCGATATATTATATTGAATAATAGCTATATACGTATTATTTTTGTACTTTGTAATAGTTTACGTTTCATTTGTTTTAAAGGGTCTTTCTTTTAGTGCTAGTAAATTATTTTTCTTAACAACCAGTTAATGTCTGTAGACAAAATATACAATAAGAAAACAATATTTTGTGCTAACGGTGTGACGAAATGATACCCTTAACTTTACCCGTGTAATTAGACTTCTTAAATATTCATCATAATAGGGTATGGTATCAACAACATCACATGAGCATCAACAACAATGTATCACAGTGTTCGAAATATGTATTGAATATAAGTTTGTTGGTTTTTGCTTTAGGTCTAAGTGTATCTTACCTTTCTAGTTATATAAATAATGTAATAAACTCTTCTACAGCCAATAATGAAGATTTATTTAAATATTTCTAAATTTTCGCAAAATATTTACATTCAATTTCAGTTTAGTATTATGAACAAAAACACTTATCTTTTCTACCGATTATGGACCGATTCTGATGATATTATTTCTGTCCACGAGAATGATTTCGATTTACAATTAGGTGTTTTTTTAATCGAGAATAGTTAATACTATATGATCCTATAGCGCTAATATTCCTTAGGCATCTTGTTCTTGGTTTATTAATTTGATTTTATACACAGAAGAATTTATCAATACAGATAAGTTATTGATCAGCGTTGAGTAGAATATATGAAAAATGTATTGTTATATACTATTATCTTTACACTTTACACTATACTTCTATTACTAGAAGTCAGGGATGAAAATACGACCCCAAAAGCTGAATGTTGAAAAGTGGTGGAAAAAAGTTTAACGCTAAATGCGTTTAATTTAACGCATTTAATTTAATTTAATTTAATTTTAGGGTTTTTTCTTGTTTCATGTCAATGTACAACTGTATAGCGTTATAAATCCAGAATATGTAGTGTAAATATTTCCGACAAAGTGAGATCTACCTTTCATCCGCGCTCGCAAAACTGCCATCCTTATTTTTCATTCAGAGAGGGAAAGCGAACAGTTGCCATTAAAAGGTCCGACGTTTGCCCCAAGAGAGCTCTTTCAACGGACCGTGAGTGTAGGTGTAATATGACTGACACGGAGCTGCGAAAATACGTTTAGATTATTTGGATAATTATTTACCATGTATCGCTTTCTTTCAGAAATACCGTCAACTTACAATTGTTTGTAAGTTTCTGAACTCAAAATGTTTTCTTGCCTTTGCTTTTTATTAAGATTACTATTAACAACAACAAAATATCTTTATTCATCTAGGTAAACATGTACACTTATGAACGTCAAATTAAATTAATTGTATTAAATGAAGCAGGCGATGGAACTCACATTTTCAGGGTTGGCACGTCTAACTATTTGACCAGAGTTAGACATCGCAAAAGTGAGGGTAGGCTTGTGGATGAATTTGAAACTTCCCACCCAGAATACCTTTCGAACCGGTTCTGTGCCGAACTGTTTCTCACTCAATCTTCGCTAAAATTTATTAAAAATATGTCGAATCATTTCTTCGCTGTTAATGTTTTTAAACGTCATATCTCCACACTGTATTTGTCAGTCGTACACTGCTTGATTCAACACAGATCGTGTATAGATAGAAATGTTAGCTACAATATTACGCGGCATAAAAGAAACTCCACAAATACCACAAAATAACTCGAAATTGCTTTTATAATCAGTCTCGAATATTTTATTATTTTCATCTTGACAAACATCTTTATTATTATATTATTTTCTAAATAATGCGAGTTGACAGGTGTGTATCAGTCACGAAAATTTATAATACACGTCATATTTTCTTGTATATTTTAAATATTGTTTTAGGACTTATAAATAAATTTGTATTTATTTATTGTTGATAAAGTTCAAGTTATCTCTCTATATCTGAAGATCATGTACGTTGTTGTCACCATATTAATAAGTTTCTTAAACAATTAGTCGTAACAAAGGGTTGATACAAGTTTTCAGAATTAAGTGGACTTTTATATAAGGCGTATACGCTAAATTTTATTTTAAACGAAGCCTGTAAATTATGAAGAGCATCGTCGAGCACACTAATTATATTATACTTGCGACAATCCACTAAGAGGAATCATCTAATTAGACATTATGTCTGTTACATTTCAGAAATCCTTTGTATTGCAGAATTTTATGCGTTCTTTGTTCCTACATCATTTTTAAGATATCATAAATATTTTCAACCCTATTCCCATACAATAAGGTTAAAATTATTTGAATAGTGACTGTAAATATTGAGGCAGTGACAATCGGGGGGTGAAGACCGTCCGCTAACGAGCCCCCTCCTCATTTTCATTTTATTACCGTCCTTCGTCTATTTACAATTTTTCTTTAAGTATTTATTTTAAACGATTTTTATAAGGAGCCAACTGGAAAACCCCTAAAACGATTTTTCTCCCCGTTAGTGTTTGTTTAAAAATGTCAATTAACTCATTAATATTTCTTATTAAATATTTTTTTTCATATTGATACATTAATCATGACATAAGAGGTCTAACCTACTGACTCCGTTTGAAATAATAGGAATTCGGTACTCACATAAACTCCCAATTGGGAATATGGGCAAACATATCTGCTACAATTGTTCCTTTAATTATTTATTATTATTATCTAGTAAGTATCTTCTTGCTTGACAGAAAAACACAATTTTCCGGATCAGGGCATAGCAATGTAGGTACATATTTATCAAACCACCAAGTGTTTTATACACACAGAAATCTATAACACCCAGTTCAGCGCCTTAACTTAGGAACGGTGAAGGAAAAACATCGTGAGGAAACCGAGATGTCTTAGACTCAAAAAGTCGACGACGTGTGTCAGGCACTGGAGGCTGATCACCTACTTGCCTATTAGATTTAAAAAAGATCATATAAACAGATTCAGAAATCTTAGGCCAAGATCTAAAGAGGCTGTAGCGACACTGTTTCTTTTTTCAACAATGTTTAATAACTAAATTGAGAAATCTAAAAACTATGCTCCATATTCGTCTGTGAATTTTGTAAAAGTTCTAAATTCCTATAGTGGAAACCTAATTGTGATACGGAGAAATGAAGCGAAAAGCGTTGTTCATTTGTAAAGCAAACTTTACGTAACTGTTATGACAATCAACATGGCTGACACAACCAATAAAATTAAGAGCTTTCACATTAATCAAACGAATATTATTTACATTTTCAATTAGTTAACATGTACACGAACATACACGTTACAGAAAACGTATAAAATTTTAGTTAGCTTTTAACTTAAAAGTACGTAATCAAACAATAAATTTGAAAATGCAACTATGTCGGTACTTCTATTTAATTTGTTTTAAAGATTCGTTTATATACTTAATGTATATATGAACGTCAATCTAACCTATTTTAAACATCAATCAAATCAAACAACAAGTACTCAAATCTGACATATAGAATAGACAGACAGAGTAAAAAACTCTCCGCCACTACTTCTAATCGCTAAGTATTTTGTTTACAAGCTGTAATCATTAAATCAAACTATACGTACTCCACATGTTTTTTTACCCCATCTTCAAGTACTTCTTGTCATAGCTAATAAGTTTGTGTATAGGAATTTCGTATATTAACCAAGTTTATATAATTTTCACAACGTAAACATTGTATATGTCTATACCAAATTAATCTCTTTACATTAATCACAATTGTATATTTTAGAATTAGGCTTTACTATTTACGTAAATTATTATCGCACCAATGATTTCATACCAAACTGTTACATTAAATACTGCCTATCTCCAGAAATAAAACGACATATATATCGTGCAATTATTTTTATTACTTCACTCATTCAAAATACCGTGTTTTAGCTTAGTATCAATCTAAAAGAGCACACAAAATATATCCGCGAAAACGAAAGTGCAGACATCTAAACATATTAAACTACATTATTAAATTGCAATGCTATAACAGTGTAAGATGTAAAGAACATGACACTAGATGGCAGCAGTGTCATATCAATCGTAAGAGATCCAAAGGCGCGCGTGCGTAACTTGCGAGTGGCGACCAGGTGTAATAGATCCTTCGTGGCCCTGTATGAGCTGTGAGCTGGAACATAGAAATTCCTGATAAACATCTAAAAGTGACCAAAGATTTTAGATGTATTTTTAATTAGACCTGTGAAACGAAATTAGTATTTCTTGACTCCCTTTGCCCTGAGATATTAATTATTTATTAATTTTAAGGCCTAAATTAAATAACACACATGTGACTTACTAATAGGACAATAAATCAAGAGGTTTGCGAGGTGGCGTCGAAGACAGTCCGCTGAAGTCTGAAGTGTATGAGCGCTTCTCGTAAGCATAAATAAGGCGATTATGTACAGCAGAAATTTCAGGGAATATTGGATTGACTGAGTACTCCATATGATTCCTAGGAAAAATAGATAAATTCAAAATCGTACTTAGTGTTATTAAAAAAAAATCAGTGGCGCTACAACCTTTTTAAGTCTGGGCCTCAGATTTCTTTCTTCTTTCTTTCTTGCTTTTTGGGTTTTAGTTATGCCGGTTTCCTCACGATGTTTTCTTTCACTATTCGAGCGTTTAAAAATCCATTGCGGGGACAATTTTTAATTACAGATCCACAGAAATGATAGTCGTACGCTGAAGCCGCTAGGCCAGCACTACTCTCTTAGTTTTATTTAAATATGTAGAATATATCTTTACGAATATTTTTGAAACTTGGTCCACATGGAACTCTAGTTGAACGTATGTAAACTATAATTAAACTGGCAGACGAAGGTGTATCTGCACAAATTTCTACACTTAAACCATTGAATAAAAAATATTTATATTATTTATTTTCAAATAACAGATAACTTTCGTTGGTTATGGCGCCACTGGGTTTTTAATTCAAGACTATTATTTATCACGTTTACTTACGGATACCCCGATGGAAGCAGCCTTGTACAAGAAAATTATAAAGTATACCATGGCAGTGACAAGAATAACAGTCATCTAAAAACAAAAAAATACTATAAATCATGCATACCTACAAACATTTAAGAAAAACATTCGTCTGAGCGATAAAAACTTATTAATATTTTTTTAGAGGGTAGAAGGCAAGTGGGCAGGAGGCTCAGATATTTAATGATACCGCCGCCCACGGTAACTCACTGCCAGAGAACTTTGGAGTGCGTTGACGGCCTTTTATATGTTGGAGAATCAAATTTTCTCTTGATCTAGAATAAACCTTATTTATTCGAAAAACATAAGCTCACCTGAAAGCCAAATATATGATTGAAGAGGTTAGAACATTCTTTAATGTTTGTATAAGCGACGGTCCATTTTTTAAAACAGCATTCATTGCCATTTTCCTCTTCAATTTCAGTCTCGGTTTTACTTTCATAGAATTTTGCTTTCTCCTCAACGTATCGGGAAATACAGTTAACATGCACTGTTAGTACACTAAGAATGCTATACATAACGACGTATTCAAATATATACCTCAAGTTGGAAATCCTTAAATTAATATAGAATATAATAAATTGAATGTCCACTGGTACTGCGTCATATGCTGTTAAACGACGAAAAAATAAAAATGAAGTACTTAAAACTCCGTAGCAAATAAGCATTATTTTTAAAGTTTTGTATTTCCTTTCTAAGATATTAACATATTCAATTTCAGGCGAAAACTGAGCTTGATTTGCATCAATGTAATCGATTAGTTTTTTGAAGGGTTGAGAGTACCATCTTGCGAATATAATTATCATCAATCCATTGAAATGAGTTAATAAGTACGATGCAAATTTTGACCATGATCTGAGATGCGATAGAATCAATACTGTACTGATGATAGTTAGGGACAGCTCAAAGAGCATTCGAATATTGCAAAGGATTCGATTTCTTCTTGAGAAAAAATTGTAATTCCTATAGACGCAGAGTATATTTTCAAGTTTGACAACAAGATTTATCGTTTTAATCTTCATTCTGAAAATTCCAACTAGTGATGTTTGAAGTTTCAACGTCAAGTAATTTACGGAGCACTAGAGTTTGTGGTAGATTCATTATCGTAATGTACGCATACACTTAAATTAAATGGGACCGGCTGACAGACAAGTAAAACATTCATATCGTTTCTACAATCTATTTGAGCTCCATATATCTCATACTTGAAAGGAAAATCTGTTTGTTTGTTATTATATTTACATGACCGCAGTTTTTCTAATAGCTAAATTTCTGGTAAATTTTTTTGGAGTACTATAGTATTAATATACTTATTCTTAACAAATATGCCAAAACTGGGTATTAATAATATTAAAAGTACTTCCCCTTCCGGTGGTTTCAGATTGCAACTGTTCCTTTAATTATTTTTATTTTTTATACAGACCTGTAGTTGTAACTAGTTTAACAAGCGGCTTTTTGTGCTGATTTGTGCACATGTACATGTTGTCGATTTTTGGGTTTAAGTCATGCTAACTTTACAACTATTTTCGAAATGAATTCGAATATGAATTTGAAACAACTATTTTTTTACTAGGAATCGAACTTAAGCTCCAATTAAGCTACAGATAAAGTAAGTACTGAACTGAGTGACCCCATTAAAAGCTTTCTAAATTAGTGACAAATAGTATATCCTAAAATTGATAATGATTAATCATATTAAGCCGCTGTGTAATAAAATTAGGAAAGCCATTGAATTAATGAGTTTTCAAGGCGTACACATTTTCATCGGCTTAAGTACATTACTGTGCACAGAGTAAAGTCTGCGCCGTATGTGTTCTCTGTGACTGTTGACAAGCATAATTATAAAAACCACAACGGCTGAGACATTATTAATTTATTTTAGTAGCGGTTGAAGTGCTCATCGGATTTTTGCGTATGGTACAAATGTATTGAAGTAATAATAAAATTAAAAAAAATACATTTATTTCAGACTTAATACATATCAGCAAGCAAACAGCAAGAATGTAAAACGTCTCTTCGTGAGAGTATAAAACAAACTAAGAAATAAGTGTACGATCTGTTCAAATCTGTGTTTTGACTTGAACAGATCGTACACTGATTGTCACTGTTAATAGTCGAATATGACGTGTCATAAAACGTGACGTGTCATGTCATTAACTCTGTTTGGCCAATCGCAAGGCAACAGTTCATCTTGATTCTTTTGTTCACATTCTTACATTTGTTTGCACACAACATTGACTTTTTTGTCAACTCCCAATAGGACAAACCTTTTGTCATATTAGAGAGAACTATAACTTATTTACAACACAACGCTGTTTAAGGCATTTTATGTGACTAACCACCGCTTTGTGGAACCGGAATATGCTACATATTTCTTAAAAGATACTTAGAAAAGAGCGGCAGTAATCACTTCATTCAAACTGACCCACCTGCTTGTTTGCCTCCTGTCAAACAAAAAATATTCGACGGCCAATTCATTCCTACACATACGGTTGTATTTATGAAAGGCAAAAATAAATATTTAGTACGCCTCATACGTGATCATTTGATTGTAAACAAAAAACCAAATATATATTGTTATATGTAGTTTCATCAATTCAAGGAAAAAATATTTAATTTAAGGAAAAATTATTTATCGCAACATTCTTTCCCTTGTACCATAAGCGCTGACGGTTCTAGCTGTTTGCGATGCACTGCACTGTTGACAGTTGTGTGGTAATGGATATTGAAACTACTGTACGTCGTTTTAATTTTTTTGTTGTCTACATTATTAAACCACTGCTAAAAGCGTGTATTGGTTATGCAAATAATGCTCATGTTCTCTTAGTGTGGAGTAGCTACGTTTGTATGAAATATTCAGTTGTAAATACAAAATCGGTACGAAAAATCGAATTGTTAATGTATTTTGTGTGAATACTTGAGCTTCTAAATTAGAAACTAAACAATCTACGCACGAATGACGATCTCACGAATGTTCGCTTTAAATAATTTTGGTATAGCATACGAGTAGTATTTAAATAGAGGACGAGTATTGAATACTCCATCCAATATTTGATCAAAGTATCGAAAGGTCCTTTCGAAGAATTTAATTTTAAAATAATTTCCATCAATATGCAATTATGCATTTCACAAGCATATCGATTGTAATCCTTCTGTTAAAATTCTATTTTTTCTGTTTTTCTCAAATCATAACTAAATTCTAAGTACCATCATTTATTTGTACCAAATTATGTTTGCACTGCAATAAGATAGAAGTAAGTGTTTTTGTAAATAATATATATTTTTTGTAGGGCAGATGGGCTGGAGACATATCTCCTGTTAAGTGCCCATGGACACTCACATCGCCAGAAGACTCCCAAGTGCGCTGCCTCCTCTACAAGAATTTTTACGACGTTTTATTGAAGAACCTTGTATTGGTTCGGAATACTATAGTGGGAAGGTTTACCCGTTTGGGGCAAAATATATTTAACTAATACGATTGTTTAAGATTAGATAGATAGTAATTTACTAATTTAAAAAGTCAATTTCAACTATATATCAGACATATATTCTTCATAACATGATAGAGAGTAGTTTGTTTCTAGAAAATCTAATTAATAACCTCTTCTTCGGTGTTTTTAAACGTCAAATATTTCAAAATGTAGTAACAGCATATTATTGATTAGACTACAGCGACACTTGAAGCTATGAGTTCCACATAGCACGTACTGTGGCCACCGAATGCGGTTAGCCATCAGGGCGTTTACACAATTTTCTATTGTATAAGCGATATTGGAATAATTTTCAAAACTTCGGGGTTTTTGCCATTGTCCATCCGTAGTTAATGGAACTACTTATAAACTAATACTACTGTAAATTTGATATGGTATGGTACTTTCACTGAAATTAATCAAATTCAGAAGATTTTCAGTTCACGACGCTCTCATGATCTACTAAATCTAATCACTATTTTCATTGGGAGAGTGCAACTAAACTAAATTAGTAACTTTAACAAAATATAAAAGTGCAGACAGCCTAGCAGTATTTAAATTAAGACTAATATTATCTCTTGAGTAATACCAGTTCAGGAAAAGTGGTGTAATATTTCGAGATAAAAAAGTGTAAATGTTATTCCGCCGAGAAACATTGTAAAAGCATAAATAATTCGCCAAAGTCACAACGCTTCAAACGAATGACTTTTGTAGATAACTTATGTTGAAAAGAATACGTAAAATGCAGGAATTGTGCACAATGAACAACATTAAAGTGAAATAGTGTAGTGATGTGAAGTGAACTAATTTTTGCAAAAAATAACGACACAAGTGTCAAGACTGACTCATTTAATATAACTCATTTAATGTCTGTGACGCGTGTAACTTGTACGATATTTTCAAGCAAATGCAGTAAAGACACTTAGTCAAATAGCTTGCGGTGCCGGTGACGTTCCCATTGGGTTCGAGTTCGAATCACTCTAGAGAAAAATAACTTTCAAAAATTTATTTTTCAATAAATATTGAACACTTAATTTTAATATAAGAATATCAAAATTGAATATAAAATATATATATACATCTTTCATAGAGGGCACTAAGTGCATCATAACAGGCGATGGAGGAAATAAAAAATATGTTAGTTATCATGCAGCAAGATATAAAGCAACAAAAACAAGACATGCTAGATATGAAAGAAGATATTAAATGTACAATAATCAACAGCCTCAACGAGAAGTTTAATCACTTAGAACTAAAAAACGAGCTTTTGGAGAAAAACCTAGAAGAACAAACAAAAAAAATAAACAACCTAGAAAGACAGTTTAGACGCAAAAATCTAATCTTGTTTGGCGTAGATGAGAGCGAAAAGTCATACGATGAACTCGAAGAAATGGTCATAAACATAATAAATACATACATCAAAATTTCATGCGAAACTCACAATATAGAAGCTGTTAGAAGACTGGGGAAAAAAGGCGAAAAAGTTAGACCTATAGTAATAACATTCAACACATTGGGATTCAAATTAAAAATCCAAAAAAATAAACATTACCTCCAAAATACTTCTTATTACCTAAAAGAAGACTACCCAATCGAAATTTTAAATAAGCGTAGAGAACTTCAAGTCCAAGTTCAAAAAGAAAAAGATGCAGGCAATACTGCCTTTATAAAGTACGACAAAATTATTATATTGAACAACAAACAACCGTTGTATAAACAGTCAAACAAAAGAAATCTCTCTGAATCCCCGGAGACACTTCACCCCGGCAGCCAAGGTGTTCAACAAGCTAAAAAGCAACCACCTAAGAAAAACAAAGGAAGCATGAAGAACTATTTTATACAAAAGCCCAAACTAATCCTCACTCAAGCAGAAACAACTCAACGCCAAACGAATACATCACAACACAACACTGAATAGCAATCAAAATCGGCCCCTCTCCCAACCTCAAATCTCCCAATACGGCCGGTCACCGCGGGAGAGTACGACCAAAACCCTCCAAAAAAAGCCACACAGACGGTGATGAGACAATACAAAAACACAACCAAATTAAAAATCGCAGCTTACAACGTCAGGACCCTATCTTCACATGAACGCTGGTTGGAGTTAAATGAAGCAACAAAAAATATCAATTATGACGTAATCGGTATCTCAGAGATCAGACGACTTGGTAATAAAATAGAGGAATATGACAACTTAATATTCTGCTACATTGGTAGTACACCAGGTAAATTTGGAGTGGGCTTCATCATTAAGAAGTCTCTTAAAAACAACATCGAAAGCTTCATCGGCCTAACAGATCGAGTGGCAATGCTAAATTTAATACTTCACGAATTTAAGATATCCATTATACAGGTATATGCACCCACCGAATCCGCAAAAGAAGAAGAAATAGAGGAATTTTATAAAACTATCGACAAAGCTATGGAAATAACACATAAGAACATTATACTAATGGGCGACTTTAATGCGAAGGTAGGGGCTCCTAAAGAAGGTGAATACTTAATAGTGCATCAACATGGGGACGGTGAAAGAAACGATAGAGGACAGAGACTTGTCGACTACGCACTTGAACACAATTTAACAATCATCAATACTTGCTTCAAGAAAAACCGTAGCCGGAGATGGACGTGGCGATCCTCAAATGGACAACACAAAAATGAGATCGACTATATACTATCCAACCAACCAAAACTATTCAATAACTTTGAAGTCCTGAATTTAAACTATCCGTCAGACCACCGATTAATTAGATCAACATTAAAAATAGCCAAACAAAAACAAAGTAGAGTGAAATTTACAAGCAAAATCAACTTTCAACTGAAGACCAAAGACGAAGTAGTAAGATATAACAATAACTTAACCTCAATGCTACCCTACCCTTCTTACAACTTGAAACATACATCAATACAAACTTATCACGACAAAATAGTAAATGCTATTAGCCAAAGCTTGCAAAAAGCTCGAGAAAAGGGAAGAGAGCCACACAAACACCACAAAATACTATCAGATCGCACCGCTCTATTACTAAAAAGAAGAAAAGAACTACAAGAAAGAAATAATAAATCGAGATCAATGAGAAATGAGCTTTCCGCCCTCTACAAAGTGACAAATAAATACATAAAAAGAGATTACGCTAAATACAGAGAAAATACTATAGAAAGACATCTACAACACACAGGAAGCACAAAGAAGGCCTTTAAGGAACTTAGAACGAACAAAACCTGGATAGGAGGATTAAGTAAAGACAACAGAACTTTGTGCAAGCGCACTGCCATTATCAATGCGGCGACAGATTTCTATAGAAAGTTATACAGTGATAACATCCAAAATAATAACATCTCAAGCACCAACGAAAATAACGACGAAATAAGTATAAAACCAGTGGACGAAATGGAAGTCCAAGAAGCAATAAATAGCTTAAAACTGGGAAAAAGCCCTGGACCGGACAACATAACAAATGAAGTATTAAGACTAGCACACAAAACATTAGCTGGACCACTAGCGGAACTATTTAACTTAATACTGCAAAAGACTAAAACGCCCATACAATGGTCTGAATCGGACATCATACTCATCTATAAAAAGGGTGATCCGAAAGATATTGGCAACTACAGACCAATAAGCTTACTCCCGAGCCTCTACAAACTCTTCTCAGCCATTATAAATAAAAGAATCAGCAGCACATTGGAATTAAAACAACCAATAGAGCAAGCAGGCTTCAGGAAAGGTTTCTCAACTGTGGACCATATACACACACTAGAACAAATCATCGAAAAGTACCAAGAACAACAAAGACCGCTATACATAGCGTTTATTGACTATCAAAAAGCATTCGATACAGTAACACATGTAAGTATATGGGAAAGCCTAAAACAGCAGGGAGTTGAAGACGTATACATACAAGTCATAAAGAGCGTATACAAAAACAACACGGGCAAAATTAAGCTAGAATCTCTAGGACCAAGTTTTACTATAGAAAGAGGCGTACGGCAAGGCGACCCCTTATCTCCAATAATATTCATAGCAATTCTGGAGACTATCTTCAGGAAGATAGATTGGAGTAAGTCAGGCCTATATATAAAAGACAAATACATAAGTCACTTAAGATTCGCAGATGACCTAGTGCTGTTATCAGAATCCAGCACCCAGTTACAACAAATGATGGAAACTTTACATTCGGCTAGTATCAAGGTGGGTCTGAAAATGAATCTCGCTAAGACTATGGCAATGACAAATCGGCGGAGAAGAATATTAACAATAGATAATGTGCCACTCGAATATACAGATTCATACATCTATCTAGGTAAGCAAATTAGTTTTCATCCGAAAAATAACGAACTAGAAGTGAAAAGAAGAATACAACAAACTTGGAATAAATATTGGAGTTTAAAGGAAATCTTTAAAAGTGGCCTGCCTATTACCATAAAAACAAAAATTATGAATTCTAACCTTCTTCCAAGTTTGACTTATGGTTGCCAGACCTGGAAATTCACTTCAAAAGTAAAAAATCTTATCACCACCTGTCAAAGAGGACTGGAACGCAGCATGCTTAAACTAAAGAAATCAGACAAAATACGACACACAATAATAAGATCAAAAACCAAAGCTACAGACGCACTGAAATACGCACAAAAACTTAAATGGAGATGGGCTGGCCATGTCGCGAGGCTTAAAGACCGAAGATGGACCACAGAAGTGACCTTTTGGAATGGACCTCAAGGTAAAAGAAATCGAGGAAGACCACATACTCGTTGGGATGATGAGATCAAAAAAGTAGCCAGCCCAAACTGGAAACAGACTGCACAGGACAGATACAAATGGGCATCTTTGGAGGAGGCCTTCACCCAATAATGGGGTTCCTACAAATTATATTATTTAAGTATACTAAAATCTAACCAAGCCAGCTAATAATACAATAAAATAATGTAATAGTAAATATTATCTAGTAGTTATATTTGTAGGAAATAAAGAGGCTTTTTTATTTTATTTTTTATTTAATACCAGTTCTCTACGTAAATGAAGGTCCAATCCAGTTCAACTTCGCGAATCTTTGAAACTCTTTAAGTTTTTTTTTATAGAACAGTGGGCAAACGGGCAGGAGGCTCACCTGATTTTAAGCGATACCGCCGCCCATGGGCACTCTCAATGCCAGAGGGCTCGCTCGAGTGCGTTGCCGGCTATTAAAGAGTTTATCGTCGTGATATTTTTTTTAGTATATAAGTTCTCACGTAAGACTATGTCTGTTATGATCATAAATGTCGTTAAACCTCAAAATACGTGTGAACAGTGCTTTATACGGATGGTGTGCTATGCTAAGAAGATCACACGAACACAATTACCATAGAATGTCTCATACTATGAAATTGTTATTTGTTACTCAGAATTGCATTAAGTAAAAATTACTCCTTTTGAATTACTTAAGATTAACAATTCTTCAGTACACGAACCGTCAACATATAAAATAATTTAAGTAAATAAAATTTATTTCCAACACATAACTGTCTTTACAATATTCTTTACCAACATAGTAATCATAATATGATATATTTAATAAATCAAAGTATGTACCATTGCTATCTATGCAATTTTGCCATCTTATAGGAAGGTCATTGATCCCTCTATTAAAAAAAACATTCGGTCGGGATTCAATAGAATCTTTGAAGGCGGTTTCGACTGCCCCATAAGTCAACTTATTCGGAATAAATTTTCGCTTGGGGCACGATTCCGCGGGACAATAACTATGGTATTTCAAAAAGTTTTTACCAGAATCTAATCTATACAATTATTAATTTTCTATCGGAGAATCACATCGTTATATTCCTGAAAAACATGATTGGCTCACAGTTCAGCACATATAAAAAGTCAGACGCAATGTTCATTAAAGCATTACATGTTAATAATGGATTTTGTAACAAGAGTTCCCGTTGATAAAGGCAATTGGCGTTGGGCCGTGGCTGGAACAAAGTGGTCCATTACTGAACATCCCCTAATGGACGGAGAGTGGACGATTACAATTACCGCAAGATTCAGCTTTAACCACTAATGATATAGTTAATCTGAACTTCAATGTTACACTTACTGTGCATGTAGATAAGAATGAATGGTATCATTCAATTAATATTTAAAAAAAAATAGACAGAGACACAATCTGGGGACGCGGCAGTGAGCCTGCTAAGTCGAACAAAAAAGCGGCAGTTTCAAAATTAATTAAAACTAAATAGATATTGTTTATGTATGAAATAAGCGGAAGTTAAAATGTGATTTATAAAAATATGATCTATTTTCTAAAGCTAATCTTTTTTCATTACAAACGAAACTGCTTAAAGAGAAAATGATAAATGAAGTATGAAAGATAGACTAGTTTAGAATTAATAAGTTATAGATTTAACTTCCACGGTGTCAGGTATAAAATATACATAATAATTGGTAATGAATATATGACATTATTCCTTACAAATAATACATTAATTAATAAAATATCGGGTGGAAAAATATATATATATTTAAATATTAAACAATGTTGTGTGCGACAGAGAACTAGAATCAAGTGTGGTGTAACCTACCATGATACGATAAGTGCGATACGTGAGCAGGGTGGGTTAAAAGAAGACATGGAGACAAGGTATCACTTAACATCAGGTGAGCCTCCTGCCCGTTTGTCCCTTGTTCTAGAAAAAAAAGGATACAAAGGAATCCTGAGGTGATGCGGTTATATAGCGGATGCCTGAACTTAATTTTAGATGACTAGAACAGAGCAGTTAATAGTACCCATAACCGACGAGCATGCATGGTTAATGAAAGTAAATGAAGTGAGAGAGGTATATCAGGACCGTAGTAAGTAGATATGTGTGGTCTCTGCTTGCTCCAGAAAAGGCGTATACAAAAATATTTAACAAAATTAAATATAGCACACTTTTTTTTATTATTTTATTAAATTTAACACACACACACCCTGTTCTATAAAAAAAACTTTAAATTCAAGACAAAAGAAATAATGCAAATTTTATCATTTTTCCAAAGTTTACATAATGTCAGAGACGTAATCGCGACGACAGCAATTTTCCGTCCGGAAGATTTACAAATGTAGATAAAATTCTTAGGATCTCGCAATAGGCTTTGTCGTCTTTTATTCGGTTCTGCGATCGCTCAATCGAAAAATCGCTAATGAGACTAAATGGCTGAACACGCTCAGTAATTGTTCCTTAGGGAAAAAAGAAATAAAAATTTGACGAAAATAGTTCAATTAGATATTTTGTCAAATAACTACTAAGGTTTAAACATATGTCTACTTAGGGTCCTTCAAGAAAAGAGCGTAACAATTCTTAAAAGGCCGGCAACGCACTCGTGAGCTCTCTGGCATTGAGAGTGTCATCAATGTCTACAATCAGATGAGCCTCCTGTCCGTTTGCCCCACTGTTCCAACCCAAGTTGGTCCGGATATACTTCAGTGAACATGAAATAATGAATAAATAATAGCTATATTTTTCCTGTTTTAAAAGGGGCTATAATGAGCAATTTATTAAAATGTCCTCCACATCAACTCGATCAGAAAACTCGTTACCTGCTGTCGAACAAGCTCGCCTCTAAACTAATGAGACGGTTAATTTACATAATCCACATAAAAAAAGGGATTATTATCTTCCTTTTTCTGTTATCAATTCGTTCGCGAGGAAAATTGCAAAAGGGTTTTAAAGTGCTAAGGATACAGGGGGTGGGGCTTGGATTAAAAATGGGGGAGGGGGAACTCGTTAGCAACCATTTTTCCTCAAAGCCATCCCGGGGGAATTGTGACAATTCCGATTGTGACGAACTACGCCGACAATTCCTATTTATTATATTTTAAAAGGAAATACCAAAGCGAGGCTTATAGTATCTATTTAGTAATTAACGCATGCCTGCGGCATCACATGCGCCATAGGTATTCAATTTTAGATAACATAATATAATGCGAACATCAAATCTGGCATAATTAAACAGCGCTGAGCGAACGTTCTATTTAGAATTGAATTTTAATCGACCCACAGTAAATGGCTTATATGTCAATCTAATATTTTAGTTATTAAATCAAATTGAAAAGCCTACAAACCATATTTCTTAATTTTTTATCTTTCATAAATATTCCCCTGCGCCATCAAAAGGAAAGAGTTATGGCATCGCAACAACTCATAGTAATAAAATCTTCGTTTTCTCAGAATGACACACATTAATATCTTTCTTATATTGAACTCGTTAATGCAATGTAGGTACATCTTTCTTCAACTGTAATTATTACATGTTATAAAATAAATTTTCTATTTCCACAGAGCAGCAGGATCGTAGCAATTTAATCAAAGTCCGCCAAGTGATTGTATTAAAAAGTAATTTGTTTTAGTTCACGCGGAAGGCGTGGCATGCTGTTAATTACAGAACTAATTAAAAACGTCGATTGCTGTAATTAATCTTGCCGGGAAAGACGTGATTGCACCTCAGGAAGGACTTAAATAAATTTACGGCCACCGCATTTTAATAACAATTCAAGTACGAAAATATTATACTTGAGGGTATTGAAAATTCACTGAAGCAAACGGGCACCAGTTCTAGTTCAATACATTACGATGTAATCTATAGTCACACACAAAACTAAGAGTAATTCTAGAGTAAAACCAGATGTTCCCGTACTATATTATAACTGGGTTTATGTTATTGAAATGAAATGTTTATTAACGCTAGAAAAAGACACTTATAGCTAATCAGCACAATGAAATCTATTATACTAGCGACCCGCCCCAGCTTCGCATGGGTGCAATGCTGATACTAAATACACTACAGAAAATCTGTGAATGTTGTATATAAAAATGTGGGTTATCCATAAGAGATAGACATATACCATCACGGACTTTTCTGTAGACCTTTTCAATGTGTACAATACTTAGTACATTATTTTGATAAAACTCGTAGGGTTCAGCCTGCGTTTGCAATGTAAGAAATGTAATTATTTACGACATCACATTAGAAACCTCAAAAATAACAGTACTTCTCCACTATTTAATGGATGTTATTATACATATAAACCTTCCTCTTGAATCAATCTATCTATTTAAAAACGCATCAAAATCCGTTGCGTAGTTTCAAAGATTTAAGCATACAAAGGGACATAGGGACAGAGAAAGTGACTTTGTTTTATACTATGTAGTGATTTGCAAAACAAATTATTATTACGAGTATAATAGTAATGTGCATTGATGATGCATAACTAGGCGAAGGTTAAAACAGTGATGCACAATTTACTAGATTTCTTTTATCTCATAAATAATTGTCTGTATTAATAAAGACCAAGATAGAACGGCCTCAAGATTAGTAAAAAAAAAAATAGTATTTTATTGATTATACATAGCGCGCCACCTAACAAAAATACTTCGTCAAACCCTAGTATCGTAATGAACAATTGTAACATTCATTTAACTCATTATTTATAATGAGTTTACCTTTAGGTAAACATGTGTTTGTGAGAGATAACGTGGGTGTGTAAGACAGGTTATTTAATTAACATATGTTTAAGTACCTAATTATAATGTTTTGTTATAAGTAAAAGTACGATATAAGATAAGATAGACTAACATCACAGCAATTGAGTTGTAGAATGATGTCGAGGGGAGAGTCGATTAAGAAGGCAGCGTGGATAAAAGGCGACAAATTGACAGTAAATTGATTGAAAGTCCACTCCCGCCTCAGTGGAGCATAGATCTAATTACAACTTCATCCCGACACGTACACTACGGCCAGAAAGACATTTTAAAATACCGCCTTTGAAAGTGTGAAAAAATATATTCGCAAAGTTAGGACGTTTTTGACTACGCCGTTAATATTACAATCACCCATGCACGGCTAACATAAACCAGTATTAACTACGGTATATTCAAAACTATATTCCATTTAATACATAAACGTAAAACTGCAATGCTCCCGCCATAGAGTTTTTAAATCACAAGGTTGAATAGATAGAGTGTCGCAGCTTTCACATCAAATATGAAAGGCCGGCCCGTGCGGTACTCCACTATGGGACCATATTTAATACAAGTAAATGTAACGTACATTTTCATATTTTACCTTTTAAACATACACTGCGTAACAAGGCTTGTGAATTATCAATAGCTTGTAAAAGTTTTTGGAGCCGTATACTTTAAATTTTTACGAACATTTTGCTTTTTAAAATTTATAGGCGAGAATTGAGTGATTGTAATACATGTAGATGCAGGAATAATACCGTGCTTATTTAGGAATCCTTTAATTATTTATTAAATTATATCAATCTCTTTTCATACTCGATTGAATATGGAATATATTAAAATGAATGTTATCGTTTCCATTGTAATAATTGTTTTTGTTATGTTGTGTGTAATTTATACATATAATCATCGCGGCCTCTCTCGTCTGCATAAAAAAATATACCGAGACCATTTATCAGTATATATATATCTATAATGTATCGGTCTATTTTATAATAAACAACATTAAGCTATAGAACTAGTGAAGGTCCGGCCTTTGTAGGTCTTGAATTTATTAGGTAACTAATAAATCAAAACATTGATGCAAACTTAAAAAAAAATACTTGGTGATTAAAAGGTGTGGCGGAGAGTTTATAGCCAAGTGTACGTTCTAGTTCCTCGATTTAAGAACGGGCAGTAAAAGTTACGCAGTAAAAATTAAATTTAGAAACATTTAATTACATAGTGTTCACCAATAAATATTTTAATTAGTTTTTTGTTACTCACGCCTTTGTGACTGACACATATCTACTCAATTTCCTTGCATACAAGGGAGCCAGTTTCAGCCAAGGTTAGATTTTTATTACCTTAACAAGAGAATCCAAATTGTTATGTCCATGAGTTTGCACTGAGTAAGAAATGTTACTACCTACACTCCCAGGCTACAATCAGTCTGATGTCGTCACACGCTAAATTCCGCTAATATACATACGACATAAAAATACGACAGGAGTCTCATACTGTGGTATATGTATAGAATGACTCCTGTTTTAAGTCGACTTTATTCAATATCTTTGAGCGCCAATTAACGTTTATGAGATAATTAGTAATATGCCGCATTAATTTTAGTCGGTTGCGCGGGAATATTATAATTTTCTCAGTGTTATGCAAATTTCCGAAAGATTTATAGGTTGCAGTAGTTAGATACGCTCCAAATAGCAAGTCATATCTACGAGCGTGACTTGTGTTATTATCTGCATTTGAATTTAATTTAAAGTTGAAACTAAGCTTTATGTAGTTGTGGGAAGCTCATACGTCTTGTATTTTGCTATGAGCCATGTTACTGTTACGTATAGTATATCATGAAATAGTAATACGTAAAACATAAGTGACTTTAAACTATTATTTAAGCATTCCAGAACTTTTTTTACATAATTATGTAAAAAAAGTACAATTGTACTAGATTTTATTTTAGTTATTTTGTTTAGTTCGACTATTAAAGATGAATCCCTTCATAGCTGGTTTGATAACTGGCACAATTTACGAAACACACTCAAAGTATGATAAATATCGTACTTGGATGATAGGATACATATCAGTATTTTACTTCGCCAAGGCCCTAGTGTCTCAAAAAGCTGTGTAAAAGCTTGACGGTCGGAATAATTTTGTTAGCGGAATTCAAGGTGTGACGACAGCAAAATGATTGTAGATTCTATTGATGCCACGCTACTATCTTAATTTTTTATAACATTAATATTTATGTTACCTATATGAATAAATGATTTTTAAGTTTGATTATCGGTTAATTTTATAGCCTTTTTCGATAAATAATATATAATGAAAGTCTGTTTCAAATTTGAAACCATGTTTAAAAAAAATATCTTGTCTTGAAGAAAACTAAATAAAATGAGTAATATTAACGACGATATTGCTCATATGTATGTCTTACAATAATTTGTACAAGCCTTCAGGCGCATAATCCTTTCGTTTGCTTATTTATAAAACCTCACCTAATCTTTTTCAATTACGTATAGGAACGTCGATCTTTAGTTTTTAACACTTATAATAAATACTAAATAATAAAAAGCAACAAAGTATTCTATAACATATGCAATCATATATTTTGTACTCCTAGCATCTCTACCGATAGTTTGTTAACGTTGCGTAGGCGCTTGAGTCTTATATTGCATACGTCCCAGAAAATACAATGATTGTTCGGACTAATACTTGCACCTGAAAGTAAACCTTTGACGTCGAGATAGAATACGAAATTTCTTTTAAACGGACGACAGGCCTACCGTTTCAGTACAGGCTACATTAAAATCCTTTATGTACTTCCAATGGAGTTAGATAAATACAATTTAGACATGTCAGACACCTGCGGTGGACGTTCCTTGTTTTAGAGGCCATTGGAGTAACTCTCGGGCACTTGAAGACGCATAAATACCGTAGAAACTGAATAATTTTCTTCCACTGAAAATTGTGTTCCAAACTACTGGACTAAACCTACGCGCTCATAAAACGAATTTTATATATTGACACAATTTTCAGCACCTCTTCTACGAGTTTATTATGTGCGATAAACGTTCAGCTAAGTTGAATTTATCCAGAATATTGCAGTGTGGCGACGCATTTTGTCAGATTTGTCGTGAGTAAGCTGTAAGCGGTAACGATGGTGGGCTTACAAATTCAAATAGATTTTCCACTGTTGTCAAAGATATCTTTAAAACTTCAATTCTTAGTATATTTTGTATTGTACTAGTATCATGTTAGAATGTAGGCACGATCCTCAATCATAGGTAGAATGTTCGGACCCCGTCTTTGCATGTTTTTATCTTGTGTATGAGCGCAATTCATACTTAGTTTTTTTTATTTTTCTTTATATTGTTATTAATCAGAACTATCGAAGGCCCGAAAAAAGCAAGTTGAAATCAAATATAGGACTACCGTTTTAACTTACGAGGTAAATAAATAACCTATAAATTATGTAACAACGTCTGAAGCCTTAAAATACATCTGTGTTCCATTATACGTCAACAAAAAATAACACAGTCATGCGTCAGCCAAAGCCTTATTTATATCCTTCTCGTTAAATACCGCATTATACAGTTATTTCTGCTATTTGATATTCCATTTCAATTCCTGAATAAGTAGTGGTATGGAAAACAAATATTTGAATACGGTGATTTTGTTTTTATATTTTTGGCTCTGTTTTGAATAGCATTAGAAAAAAATACCTTGTTTTCTCACAGCAGGATGAACATGAACGTTTCTACCTAAGTGTTAAAGTGACGATAGCATCATGTTTATAACTATATTAAATTAATTGTTTGTTATTAAAGCAATGCTCTTAATTTCTCTCTTCTTTTTTTTTTTTTTTTAAAGATAACTAGTGATTAAAATTTAAGTTTTTATTGCCGATATATAGCCTAACTATTGCCGCACTACTTCGCAGAAAAACGTAGTTCATATCCACATCCATCCATGCCTAAGGTGCCGATTATAAGCGAGTTAAAGAGTTTACATATGCATATGGCATATCTGATTAATATTAAGTCGCTTTAACCGAGTCGTTGGGATGAATTTTAAAATGTGACCCATGTTTATATGAACGTATGAAAGAATTTTGTACGGTTTTCGGCATTAGATAGGATTCTTAAGAAACTTTAAGTATATAGTTAAATCCTATGTAAATTAATATATAACATTTATTGTGAAACATGACGCCAAATTTATGACATAGCATAATTTGTGTGTTTGTGTGTAGTTTTGTGTCAAATAAAATCATCTTTGAATTTGGTTTCCAAGTAACACCGTTCAAATAAATCTACTATGTCTAAATTTCAAAAGATGGAATGCTGTACTGCAGTGCGCCATTAGTGAAACAATTTTACAGCTTTCCCACATGTTGCAGTTAATGTGATTCCGGTGTTCAGAGTACGCGTCTAACACGTTGTAATGGAATCCTTTTACGAATATGAAAGTATAACATAGAAAATTCTATGAGTAATGCATTTTTAAATACCGACGCATATTCTTGAAGAGTAATGCTTAGATGAAAAAATCATATTAAAGTATTTAGGTAAACGAGACACAGTTCAAAGGCTGTACCCCATTTCAATTAGTCGTAGCGAAAGTTGATTATTAAACCTTCATATTCGTAATTAGAGAGACAACAAAATATCATAATAGGGGAGTGTTTTACTTATACATGGTAATTAAATAGCACTGTTTTTCTCATTTTATTTACTGGAGTAAGTTTATAGGTACACCAAAGCATGTTCTTTTAATTTTTTTATTGTTTACAAATTACATGTTATTAAAATAAAACATGGCGCAACTCAGTGTGCAAAATAATCGTTATAACCTTATAATGTTTAGGTTGATTGCAAAAATAAGTTTAGATCCGAAGTCGAGACTTAGAGCATGGTAAGACTTTGTGTCTCTAACGTGATTGCCTTTTTGACATACGGAAGTCATACTTACGCTAAGCGTAACCCTTTTCCCAAGATAATAAATAAACCGAAAAGAAAGAAAGGTTTGCTTTATGGTATAAAGAAGCTTCAGTTGACATTCACTTAATATGTAGTATCTTATAATAAAGGATAGGAAATGTATTTGTAAAACTTGGAGTATAATCATAGGATCTAGAAATCTATAAAGACTCAATTTAATATTTATTAATTTTTATCAAGGATAATGGGAAGGCTCACAAGGCGGATAACCTGCTTACGTTGACAGGAAAATGATCAAGGAAATAGAGTCGTAGCGTAATTTCGATAATACGAGTTGCTCCAATTTCGTTGAACATTGCAACCGCTGACGTTTTGCGTTCTAAAAATGAATAATTGAGAGGGCGCGAACGAATAGCTAACTTGCCAAATTTTTGTGTAATAGAAAGGTAATTTTGATATAGTTTTGCCTTGTTGGTCTTCTCAAAATGACGAGCACTCCTTCCAGCTCATAATTAGTGTAGTGAGCACGCCCAATTATTTATATTTTCACTATGGATAGTATAGGATGAGGACTGCATATCGCGTAGAGTAACGAAGGGTTGCAACTTTTACCAGCTCATATGTTACATATCTTTTAAATAGTAGAAATCCACTGACTCGCAAGTTGTATGAGGATTAGTGTAATGTAATGTAATAACACTGTTTTTCTCATTTTATTTACTGGAGTAAGTTTATAGGTACACCAAAGCATGTTCTTATAATTTTTTTAGGTCTGAATCTGAATCTTTTGTAATAATTCCAATTAATTTCTATACACATTTTACTGTAGAATACATTCTTCATTACATCAAAAATATTGGAGAAAATGAAACAAAATTTAATAGAAATAGATAATATAATTGTAAAAAATTGTATACATATTAATATGTATAACAGAATTCGCTAAGTTGACTAGATATTTACTAAATATTCGGCAGTGTGTCCTCAACTCCCTGATTCTTGTGAACAACCTGCTAACAAAAGATAAGCATTATATTGCATATAACAACTATTTATTTAAAAAAATACAATGCTATATCTTCAATTATTTGTATTTATTAGTATTTTTCATAAACCACGTATTATAGAATAAATTTTGATTCTTTGAGGTTGGGAAATAACGGTCGGCTAGATCGATTCCTCAGACGAGTGGATCCGAATGTCGGTGGCACATAAATGTTATCTGAGATATTTTACTATAAATTCAAATTGTATCAAAGTTCTTCCCCTCACTCGTGGACCATAGATTAGGTTTTTAAAGGTTTCTTTTATAGCGTGGACGAGTATCTAAATCATAAGTTTTATTGAATTTAAAAAAGTTAATTCTTATTGACTTAACTTTCCTATTATTACGACATTTTGTTAATGCTTCTATTATATGATATAATAACTTTAAAGACATTTTGCATGCCGATTTATTTTTGGCGGATTGTGCGGATTTTTATAATAGTTGTATCTAATTGTCCCACTATCTCAGCAAATAAACGATTTTTCATTTTTCATTTTCATTTTCATGGACAAGATTTGTAATATTTCTAAGATTTTAATAATTGAAAATGACTTAATTCATTGAACATGACTCTTACCATGATCAGGGCAATAATGTCGTCTGCGCCTGCGCCTTCGTTGTGCTTCATAAGCATCCAAACATGTTTCTTCTATAATAAATATTATGTTTATCGGTAAATATAATAAAAAAGCGTTAAACGAAACAATTTTCGAACTAAAAATAGTTTTTTATGCTAAATAATTTTAACAACGAATAAAATATCGTTTAAAAAAGAACTTGGTTCTTCAGGTTAAAAGCAGATACGTTACAAACGAACACGAATAGGAATAAAAACGTATATGTAATTAATAAAAAGCATTTTATGACACCTTTATTGTTACAAACTTATTCTCAGTACTGTCTTTTATTAACATAACTTTGACACATTTAAAGAAAAATACTTTTTTAACGGATTGAAGTTATGTATTAACTTATAATTATTTAAACATAATTTTAAATTTAACCGACGTTTCGCGTGCTTTACAGCGTGCATGCATACATAAATTCAATCCGTTAAAAAAATGTTTTGACGTGACAACGTCTTATAAATTGGTTTGCGAGAGGCACGCGTCCCTTCCACTCGGGCATGGTTAGCCCCCCTAAGAGCGAGAGAGACAGACATAAAAAGTTTATTTCATCCTTCTTCCTACTATACGAATGAATATTCACATTAAAATTATTTTACCACTCAAAGTCGTTGTCACGTAAAACTTTCGCCCGTATACCTTACCGTATACTTTACAGGCAACCAATTGTTTCTTCAAACTTATTCTTACCATCAGTGCTATGTGGAGGCGGTGCCGCATCATCGTCATGACGAGCCAGGGCTCGCAGTTGCAGAGTGTACGCTCTAGAACCCGGTCCTACACCCTCACCACCAGCAAAAGTTGCATATGGGCTTATCTCGTAAACATCTGCATGATACTCTAGCTATTACAGTACTATACAACTTAAAAACAATACGGATTCCGACGGCGCATGGCGTACCTTTGTCACAGAATTTCTCAGAGTTGTGTTGGTCAAGTTAATAAACGTTTGAAGCTTTATACCAATTAATTTAAAGAAAACTTACACTATCATTTAATTAAACCAATTTAATAATTTAAAATGTGTTTAATCGTATTCGTTATCAAATAAAGGATTTTCGGCTTATATTGGTTCAAACTATACTGTGTAATTAAAATGTGTTTGAAACAAATATAAAAATTCATACAACTGAGTTATTATCAGTATAATAAAAATTAAAAGGCCGGCAACGAACTCGTGAGCTCTCTGGCATTGAGAGTGTCCATGGGCGGCGGTTTCACTTAACATCAGCTGAGCCTCCTGCCCGTTTGCCCCCTGTTCTATAAAAAAAGGTTTAAGAATAATGGGAACACTAGTACATCAAATATACATCAATAGTCTTTAATATTATATATATTTATGTATTATTTTAAAATAATTTAACAGATATTAACTTCTTTAAGAGAGAAGCTATGGTTTTACTTTACTAAAAAAAGAAAACATATTATAGTATGGTGGTGACATGCGAAACCATTTATCAAAAGTATAATATTGCATATATTGTGACTTACCTGGAGGATCGGGAGGTAGTTTGGGTGTAGAGTGCGGCGGTCTGTACGTGCCACAAGCTGTCTTGTCGGCACTTGTCGTCACCCGAGGCATTGCACCATCCGTCCTATGCAATAAATCTCACGTTAAATTGCAAGATCTAAATCTAAATTACTTTAGATAGTTGGTTGTAATTATAACAATATATAATATTTTGTAGTCTTAAATACGGTATGAATATTAGTTATCTTTTTATTAATAGGTCCTTATAAAAACCTGCTAGAAAAGATAAATTCAAATTTTCCTTCAAGAAAAAAGCGTATCAATTCTTTAAAAGCCGGCAACGCACTCACGAGCCCTCTGGCATTGAGAGTGTCCATGGGCGGCGGTATCACATAACATTAGGAGAGCCTCCTGCTCGTTTGCCCCCTTTTCTATAAAAAATAAAATAAAAAAAATAACGCTGTAATTGTGCTCGTAAAATCTCTGTGTGATCCACGCTATTATAAATTTCTAGTTCGCGAAGTCTGATCTAAAATAATAGATGACAAAATCGAATTCTTTGTAATACTTAGATAATATAGTTTTTTTATTGAGATTTTACTCTCAGTATCTGCTCAATAGTGATTCCGGAATGTTGACTTTAGTATCGCCACTATCACAAGGTATGCCTTGCGCTAACATATTCAGAGAACTCAAAAATGTACACCAAAATGTCGGAATCGGTATCACTAATGTTATATAGTAGCAACACTATATAAAGAACGCTACATAAAGATATTAGTAAATATTTTTTACCTGTATGTTTATGTTTTATTTTACTCATACGTTAATTGTGAGAAATAATAAATAGCATTCCATGAAAAGAAAAATCTGCTCATTCTGCTTGGAAATAATGTCCGTCCTAATATTTGATTTCCGAGAAACTCATTTTGAAAATGTAATAACCATCATCACAAAGGGACCAAGTTGTTGTCATGGTAACATCGAAAATTGGAGACCATCCAATTAACTTATTATTTGCTGTAATTTACTGAATTGGAAAAAAATATTTGGCAAATTAAATAAGCGCAATCTTATTACGATTTCACGAATATTTTATATTTCTCGGTTGTAATTGATTATAAACAGCTATGATATTATAGAACAGTGGGAAAACGGGCAGGAACCTCACCAGATGTTAAGTGATACCGCCGCCCATTAACACTCTCAATGCCAGAGGGCTCGCGGGTGCGTTACCAGGCTTTAAGAATTCGTACACTCTTTGAATGACCCTAAGTCGAAATGGTTCGAAAATACACATAGTACAATACAAGTGGGCAGCTGGTTCCATATGTCTACTATGCCACAAGTGTAATAAGCAAATCTAAGTAGCGATATCATATTGTAGTTTTTGTTTTCTCTTTAGGGGTAGGCGTAATTCATATATTTGTCTGATTGCTAGTCCTTTTTTCGTCAAATGGTGTTTAGTTCTAAACCTGTTTTCAACGCCTAATAATATAGGCAGTTACACATTATAACTTACATACGAGCATCAAACTCTTATTTCTGGTTTATTCGACATATGGTAAAAATAATGCGGCGATGAAAAAATCTCGCTAACCTTTTTCTTCTGAGCAAAATAGCGAGTATAGTCAGTGCCGCTACAGAGAGAGCTGCACACAGAGCGAGCAATAAAGCCAATTCACCAGCTGTAGCGGGGAATGGCGCGTCTACCTCTTCCGCATAACCTCCTTCTGGTGGACTTGTAGTGAATTCGTAGATTTCCCGTGTCCAACCGGCTTCGTTCGAAGCACGGGCTGCCACGCGATAACGTGATCCGGGAGTAAGGCCTGGTAAACGAAAATTACTATGAAGATTATATTCTATAACCCCGATTGCTTAATTATAGGTGATTTTAATCTTTAACATAAATTCCAAGCAGTAGCTGTAACTTCAGTCTGTATTCTGATATACTGAAGTTAGTTTAGTATGTCCGTCAGTTGTTTGAGTCAAACAAACAAACAAACAATAATTATTTATTCATATAGGTAACATAGGTAACGTCAAGAAATATACATTAAATTAAATGATTCTTATTTCACATTTACTGCCAGTTCTCAAATCAAGGGCGTAAAACGGAAGAGAAGAACTGGCAATAAACTTTCCGCCACTCTTTTTAATCGCCAAGTTTTTTTACGCAATGTTTGTAAGGAGCTGCAACCAGTACACCATGTTCCATATGAAATTTAGAGTAATAAAGAATAATAAAATAAATTGAATACAAAAATTTGTCCACTATCAGCAGGAGGCATGGTGAGTACTAACAAATTAATAATTGTATTATGTAGGCATACAAGGCCGAAAAAAATATCAATAAAGAACACATAGAAATGCAGTATGTATCAGAGAATTCACTCACCTCCCAATATGACTTCACCACCAACTGGTACATCCCTAGCACCTGCCACACCTGAACCAGCCCACTCCAGTTTTAAGGCAACTGGACCGCAACCTCCGTCAGACCACATACTGGTATCAAACCGCGCATGAGTAGCATTGCACCGGATCCATCTATTATCGGGTGGAGATACTGGAGGACCCCCAGAGGTCCGGATGGAAATCTCAGTACCGGGTGGACCACCGGCCGAGCCATATGCCCGATACGCTGATCCGCATCGAAGGCCGGTTAGAATGGCCGGACCAGGATTTACAGTTTGCACCCTCCATTCGCCCTATCATTGATAACTTATTATGGCAACTATTTTTTCAAATAACATCGAACCCTATATATATATACTAAAACAATGTATGAGACTTCGACATACGGAAGTCATAGAACGCGGCAAGTTATGTTTTTAAATCTTACTCTAAGTCTTAATGTAGCTTATATTTTATTTTTTTTACATTACTGAAAAAAATATTATTACTTTGAATTTACCAGTCATGGTTAACTTATGAAGTTTTTTATAGCACGTTTTAAACATACTAATGTTAAGGATTCAGCGTTAAATAATAAAAGGAAATTAAATACTTCATCCTAATGAAAATGATAGGAATTTATGTCGTTAATGTCGGAAGTCAAGAGGGTAGGTTAAAGAAACATAAGTATTAAAGATGCTTTGTATTACTCTCATTTCAAGTATCAATTCAAGTCGTTTCATAACGAAATTTACAAAGTACAAATAAACATTTTATATTCAGGAATGATATTAGAGAAATGAAAAGATTACGTCGTACTACATTATTTCTTAATAAGATACAATTTCTCAGAGTACTCTTGAGAAGATTATTCAAATTGACTGAAAGTAGGGTAGAACTACATTTTAAGATTCTTGTCTTTATGCAAATCTAATTGATGCATTAGTAACGACAAAAGTATGAGTCCTTTAATTCCCAAATGTATGAATAGGGGAATATTTCTAATTCTAGTTCTGTAGTTTTTGATCATTATTATTTTCATATTTTATGGTTTGGTTATACCATATCAATTAACCGGATAGTATGATGCGCTGTGTTTTTTTTAAATACCTACAAGAGTACCACTTTATATATCTTATTTTAATAACACGTGAATGTATAGAAATAGTTTTTATCTACAAAAAGGTCTTTAACATTTACTATTAAAAAATATGTGTAAGTTTTGTCATAACTATAATAAGATAATTTTATATCTTAATCTTAATATATATATTTCTTGTGTGCGTGTGTATGTGACTGAACTCCTCCTAAACGACTGGACCGATTTAGACGAAATTTTTTGTGTGTGTTCAAGGGGATCTGGGAATGGTTTAGATTCACAATTTTGACCGCTGGACAATGTTTTTTTAATTAATTTTCAATTTATTAGTTGTTGTTGATTTTGGAATGTTTTACATTGGATCCGACAGACGGCGCTACCATCGCAGTGTCAAATTTTAAATAATATTCGAATTTTAATTTTAGTCTGTCCCGAAATTTAAAAAAAGTTTTGTTATCATTGTGTTATATCGTGTGTGACCATGTGCTGGATCGTTAGATATTGTCTCAACATTTGAATAATAATTTTCATCAAAATGGCTTATTAAAAATTGAAATTTTGAAATTAAAGACGTGTAGACAGGACAACGTCTGTCGGATCCGCTAGTAATACTATAATTTATTGTTTGCAGTAAAATTAAATATAAGCACGTAAAACGACAACTTTTTATGTATTGTGATATTCATCATTAGACACATCTCGACGGTTTTACTGACAAACTAAATATATTAAATGATATATTTATCATACAATTTTAAACAATTAAAATGGCAACTAAATGTATGAAATCTAATAAAATTTATTCGCTAAAGCCGTCATAAATGAAGGTTATACATTTAAAGATGGTCAATACTTTTACAGACATGAGACATGAAGCAAATTTACCTCAGGTGCAGCAAGCCTCCAATGCAGTGTATACTCTTTAGGGATAGCATGCCCTGGCACTCTTGGAGAAGCTCTGATCTCCAGCTCTAGTTCTCTAGACCTGGCTTCAATAAGTGCCAACCCTGGTGGAGACGGGGGTCGTAAGACAAAAACCCGCCACGTCACCGAGTCTGATCCATGGGGGTTCTCTGCTACGCAGGTATAGTTGTCAGCGTGTTGGAGTTCCAGGTCTACAAATATATTTACGAAATCATTGATAGTGTCGATAGTAGAATAATAAGACTGATTTTTATGTTCGCCTTATTCTATGGGTTTGATTACGATAAAATTTTCTTTAAATTTTTTGTTTCGTTTGAAGATCGGAAGATTATGTCAGAACAAGAAGATTTTCTTACTCCTTATCATCAAAGCATCTCCATCCAAATGGAATGGTGTTCGAATGTGAAGTGGACTCCCAGCTCGGAGCCATCGCTTGGAAGGAGGAGGCACTCCACCCACCACACAACGAAGTGATAAGGCACTTCCAGCTGATCCTACAGCTACTCCACCGAACGATGAAATTCGGGCTGGAGCTAAAACGTAAACGTACGATAGCTATATAGAAGATAGAAGAGACAAGAACGAAGGACATTTTTAAATACGTTTTTCAAAAATATGAGGAGTTTTTATCTAAAAATAACTAATAAGTTTATAAGTGAGTTATGTGCCAACCTGCACCTTAACGATATGAATATACGATTTCTGCTGACAAAGGAAGCCACCGGCGACGCTTCGAAATCGTACTTAGTTTTAAGAATTGCATTCTTGTAAGTATCGCGTTTCAGAGCACTATGTTTATTTGTAATTTTATAATAAATTTTTTTTTGAAGTTCACTGGCAGGTGAAATGTAATTAGTATATACATATACGTAAACAGTTGTAGTCACAAGTCACTGGCCTTAGTATGTATATAATTTAATTAACTAAATATTTTCGACGTCCTGGTGGACAGAAAAACTGTGTTCAGTTTGTGTTTCCACCACACCAACTTCTACTATTTAAGATTATTTATACAATAAATAAATAAAACCCATCAAAGTGGTAAGCGCGAAGGAAACCACATCTGACAACTACTTAACTAAGTAATTTACGTTCACATAGTAATAGTTAATGTTTAAAATATCTTTAGGGTTTATATGACATGGAATTTGAAGAACTTCCCACATATAAACTAAACCCTCTTACAAACATTTCGTAAACTTGATCGATAGAAAGAGTGGATAATTATGTGAAAAGACGTGAAACAAAATATAATATGCATGTCCCTATATTGTCTATTGACACTTTTGTTGTTACTAACCCAAAGCAGTTGTCTGACACTCTACAACAGTGGAGGTAGGTCCCTCACCAGCGCCAGTGGCGGCTCTAACCCAGGTTTCGTATGTTCTACCAGAACGTAAACCTCTTAACGTCTTCATACATTCCACAGTAGACCCTTCGCTTTCTGTACACGAGTTCACACGGGTTACGTTTGCTTCTTGGGACCTAGTTGAATACAGTTAAATTTTTAAATTGCTAAACGGGACTTTTCTTTATTCAGTTAATATTTAAAAGATAAAGTTGTGTTAGTAGAGTGATTAGATTATTAATTTAACGACATAAATATTCTTTATGTTAGTTGTTCAATAAAGTTCATTTTATGACTAAATTATTTTATCTACCAACTTGTATGTACAAAACTTAAATGAAATTCGAAAGTGATTCTGTTATCTTAATGTTATATTAACATAAATAAACACTTATTGGGTTGATAGTAAAAGCTTAATAAAAAAATATTAGTAGGTTGTTAAACTTATACTTCTTTTGGCGCATGATGAGCATCTTCACAAAAAACCGACACCCTGAAGCATTGTCAACATTTTAAAATAAAAACTGTGTATTTCTTTTATTATGTAGAAATATTTTTTTGTGATATTTAAATATGATTTATTTAACTAGTAGATAATGCGTTATAATAAAACTTTTAATGTATCAATAGCTTATTTTCTACTGTTGGTGTCGTTTTTTCTACAAACGTAGAAAAATGAAAAGATTTTTATTTCGTTGCGCAAAAGATGTATAATTTCTAACGCATGTAAGTACACACGTTTTTTAATGTTTATAGTATGTTTCCATATAAATATGTGCAGTAGACCTGTGGCTCACCGAAAATCAGTGATATTATTATTTTCAAACTTTTTATTATAGCTTTTATCAAACAATATTTCAATAAATACGTGATTTGATCGTGATTCTCTATAACTGATGCAAGTTTTAGTTATAGTTCGAATTAGTTCTCATTTACTTATTTAAATTGACATTAACATAAAATAATTAAATAATGAATAAAATTATATTTACAACAACAAAAATAATGACTTAAAATATTTTTTTTTTAATTTCTCACCCTGCCAGATCCTTGATATAGAGCGAATAGTGTGTCAGTCTTCCATTTGGTTCTACTGGAGGAAGCCAGGAAGCGCGAAGGCATCTCTCACTTAGAGCAATCAGCTTGATGCCACTCGGTGCACTTGGTACTACGATTATTAATTATATTGTTCCAATTATAATATATACAAAATACATAATATTTATTTTATATATACATATTTTAATATATTATATATTCGTATATCATGTACAATTCCAATGAGGTACCAATTTGATGACGACAGCTAAGGGTGCGTCCACATCTGGCGAATGCGCTGAACATTTGCGGCGCTTTCGCAAGAGGTGGACGCACCCTAATAAAGATAATTTCTGTGTCGAATTTAATAATGTGTTTTTAAGCCAATTAATATGACCTATAATAATTTGTATTGTTTGCAGAACGTTCAGTTGTAGTCATAACTACAAATCCGCTTTTAAAGCTTTTAATATATTAATTGTAAAATAAAATTTTGAAGTCTTTTTTACCGTCTTCATCAGTCCTACAGACTTGTGGTGGAGATAACGGGCCGTCTCCCGCAGCATTGTGCGCCCGGACTCTGATGTCGTATTCAGCAAATGGCGTAAGGCGAGACACTGTTGTTTCTTCACCCTATTAACGATACATGCATACAACAAATAGTTTTATACGTATAGTTAAATTTATGAATGTCAGATTCGTCAGAACGTTATAATCTAAACGTGTCTCAGACTGTTTCAATAAAAATGATTTTTATCTAATACTCGCGTTTTGAAACTATATTTTTATTTATATTTAATAAGATTCCCTTATTTCCTATCTTCCCCTCCCCTTAATTCTATCTTAATGCTAAATATTGGTTCATAAATATATTACTATTAATGCGTAAATCGACAATGTACCTAGCATTGCATGTGCTTCGATATAATAAAACTGAACGTATCTATAAGAGCTAAGTTTAAATAAAATATAGATATCAACATTAAAGTTAATGAGATTTACGATTGTATACTTGCATTTTTAATTGCAACAAGTAAATTCTATATTACTTATAAATATAATACGTAATTTAATCATACCTGAACACGTAAATGTGCATCCTGCACTGGCTGTAATGGATCGGCATCTCGCCGTGTGTATTGTAGAGTGTAGTGAGTGATAAGCCCGCCCCTTGAGTCGAGGGCGGGCGGCCGCCATGACACGCGAAGTGATGTGGAACCGCTTGAAACGCATGCTAAGCCTTCTGGGCTTCCATTTGGGGCTGTTAAATATATTTTAAATATAACTTTTTAATTTTTTTCTCATTCTTTTTTGGTTTACTACTGCTTTTGGTCCTATGTCAAATATATTTAAACGTGTAAAGAACGGTTCGGTGGTCGATACACAATCTTATACTAAAATGATAAGCCCTGAATACATACCTCGTCACGATGTCTCCTTATCAAGAAGAAAGGTACACAATATAGTCGTAAGGATTTGGAGAAATTATATTAGCTTAGGAACAACTGTTAGATGATACAGATACCTTGCCTCACAATAGTTCACAAAAATGCACAAAACCCGAGTGAATCTCAACAATGACACCAAAACATGTGACGATCGGTCGAGTAAAAATATTTTTGATCACTCTCATCAAATTTGTGAGAACTATTTGAATATGTAAAATATATATTATTATTTTTGTTCATTTAAAACAATAGCTAAATTTAAACGTGAACTTTGGCATTCGGTTTGAGTATAAGTGACTTGGGTCATAAATAACTGAACAAGAATTCAAGTCACGCTTGGAATCTGACATCTTCCAAGACAGTTTCCGTTTAAACAGAGCCAAAGTGGAAAATGTAGAGAACTATCAGTTACAAAGTAATTATGAAGCTGTCTCAACCTTTATAGAAGTATGAAGATGTTCGGTTACGAAACTATCTAACTTGCTTCTGATAATATAAATTTGGCTTTACGATTATTACAATATAGGGTAAGCAAGTTATTTTGTATTTATTTTTAATTTTTTTTTTACATTATTTTATTTGGTTTATAACCCTCACGTATACTAATTTGTAGTTGTCATACACGTTTTTGCAAAAAATAATATTTTTTTTTACAAAAAAATGGTCTTAAATCTTTTTTTAGTATGTTACTTTGAGTTTAGGTACAATTTATTCCCCACTTAGTATTAAAGGTTAGAGATTGGATATCGAGAGTAATATCACTAGCCTCCTATACACATAGAATGGTATAACAATTGATGAAAGAAACGATTTAATGTTTAAAAATAAAAGTGCTATCAATTTGTTCCGAATCGTTTGACCTGGATCGAAAAAGCCACGGTCCAATTAAGCCATTTTGCATTTTGATAGGAAAATTTATGACTCACGTATCATGTCCCTGACGCAGATATATTGATGAGGAAATAAAACGGGACTTTTTGTATTACCGAGTTCATAATTATTCATTGTTCCAGAGATTTATGATCCAGAAATTTGGTGTTATGCAAAACCAATCATTGTAACAAAAAGTACATAATATATTCCAATTGAATTTAAATAGGAAATAAGTCTCAATGCATGTTATGCGTAAAATATACACTTACGTGATTCCAAACAATGTCGATAGTGCGGTTGTGATGTCGGCCCATTTCCCGCTGCGTTATATGCTCTGACTGTAACTCCGTATCGTGTAGCTGGTTTCAGGCCTCGTATCGTCGTACTAGTCGCATCAGAACTCGCTCCACTTTCTGAAGCATTTTCCATACTGCCTTTGCCCTCTTCCGATGCCTCCCACCATCGAACTGTGTAGCCTAGTAACGTACCGTGCCAGGATTCACGCGGTGGAGGCTGTGAGTGTACACGTAGTAAACATATCAAAATATTATCAAAACTAATATATTATCTATATTACATTGATATTATATTTTACACTTAAAATTTATAGTACAAAAGAAATAACACGTATACTACAACGATGTACTAAAAATGCAAACCTGCCAAGTGACGAGTAGCTCTCGAGCGCGGAGGGCTCTCAGTGATATGTCCCGTGGCACTCCTCCAGGCGCTACGGATTAAATTGTTGTTGTTAGTTCAACACCAGTTGTTATTGATAGCTTGGACAATTTATCATTAAATATTTCCTGAACAGGATAATTTTTCCAAACAAAATAATCGGTATTATGTAGATTTTTCGAGATTAAAAAAATACGTCTATATTATTTATTTAATTAAAAGAATTGCTTTGTATTCTATTATTCTCATCACCTCATTATACAACTTGGCAAACTCGGAAAGGATTCTATAAAACATTTCAGGCGTCTTCGAGATGTGCAACATACAAATCAAAACAAATGGTTTCATTAAATTGAAACCCTTTGTTTTAGGATAGTTAATACAATGCAATTTATTTCAAAGTTTTAATGACTTGAATAATTTACGCTCCTAATCAGATAGTCCAGAGTTAACCTTCACAAAATCAAAAGTTCTTCTTCTTTCAATTTGTACAGAAATCTACCTCTTTAAAGTAAATCCTTTCAACTTAAATTCTTAGCTAATTAGTGAGAAATTGTATACGCGTTATGAATGCTTATACTTTGAACTTTTATTTATATTAAATCTAAATAACCATTCATAAGCTGCTTATATTTAAAATTAAGTGCATATATTTTTATCACTTGTTGGTCCCATATTTTATGAGTATGATTTTGGATTGAAGATTTTTATTAAATTAAAAATATGAAAGATATAACATGAATTTTCAATTTTAGGTATAAATAGTGTATAAATAGGTATAGAATGTAAACTCCTTTAATATCTCCAAAATAAAAGGCTATTTTTTTAAAAACGAATGAGACGGTATTTTGAAATTGAAACTTAAAAAACAAAACCTTGCAAGTAGATCAGATTTAGAATAACATCTTTGAATTTTTAACGGTCGTTAGGTCAAGGTTAATAAAAAATCCATTTAAAAGAACGGGCTAATTGGTATTAAAAGATATATAATAAATATTGTTCTTGGTAATTTTTTAAATATTGTATAAATATTAGAAATATACAGTATAACTGGACATTTTTTAAATATTTCAGAATCCTTCCTATTCATTAATTTTAATTCAGAAAACTAAGA
This sequence comes from Pieris rapae, assembly GCF_905147795.1. NCBI lineage: Eukaryota > Metazoa > Arthropoda > Insecta > Lepidoptera > Pieridae > Pieris > Pieris rapae. The sequence goes on along the minus strand of NC_059523.1, from coordinate 7,199,682 downwards.
TAGTAATTCAAACAATTGTGACGTCATTGATAGAATTAACTGTCAAATTAAAGGTGACAGCTGACTGCCTCACAAGAGTGAGAACAAAATTATAACAAGTTTTAATTGTTACAATCACGAATAAAAATATCAATTATTTTTTTACTTATAGCTCAGGGATAATCACCCAGCTATTCTATAAAAACATACAAAATCCCATTTTCAACTGAAGAGGCCAGAGGCTTCAATCATTGTATACTTTAGTGCCCGTCTAAGCTTCCCACTTGTTGGCGTCAAAGAAAAATAAAACCGTTCCAAATCTGTTTACTTTTATCTTGACTAGCAAATGGTGATATAAATCGGAGAAAAGGTTTTACAAAGAGAACGTTTTTCGGTAAAATATTAGCGCTTTTCCGTATATTTGAAGCGTTTTTTAGTCATTTAAATGTTACAACGATTTTGTACAAAATACACACACAGTCTGTTAAATAGAATATCATTTAAAGGCATGTATTTTTGATATGGGTATAAATTGTATAATATATATATATTTAAAAAATCCACTATGAAGTTAACATTTTTAATTAATTGTCAGTTTTTTTATTACAATTTCTTTACTTTATTTCAGTTTCAGCAGACAGATGTTTAATTTATGTTAATTATCTATAACTTCACACCACGATGTACATCGGTAACTTGTATAGTCCGTAGCTCTACTACGGCGTAGCGCTAAGCTCTACGTACCTTCCTCTCTAGTAGTAAACTGTAGAGGTGTTGTGAAAGGGGAAGCTCCGACATCGTTGTGGGCGGCTATTCGTAGCACGTAGCGAGTATCAGGATATAATCCGGACACTAATGCCCCAGCCCGACTCGGCCCTTCTGACCTGAGTATGATGTGGTGCTTAAGTTTATATTATCAGAATGATGTGTTATATAAGTGTAACCTATTGTGGATGCATCTGGTTTGTTTGTTTTGTGTTTTATTTTTGAGTTTGTTTTTATGTTCTATGTTTCTGTTTGGTTTCCGAATCAATAAATAAAAACATAAATGTGCTAAACAGTTATATTATAGTAAAAATATTTATGTCGATATAAAAAATGCACTATAAGTATTAAGTATGTTATGGTTGTGTAGTGAAAATATCGTATTTTGGCGTTTACAAAATACGATATTTTCACTACACAACTTTAAACTATTTTAAAATCATTATACAAACTATGGCATAAATATATTAGTCACGGAATTGAAATCCGTAGGGCATTAACATATTCATAAGCTTGAGCAAACTTACGCGACATGAAGCAAATCCGAATTAGCCAGCGTTATGTTGAGGACTTCGAGTGAGTCCCACGTTTCGAGAGCGGGAAGCGGAGCGTTCAGCGGAGCATTTGCGAGGTCGCGAGCGAGGGAACGGTATTGTAGTGAATAATGAGATACTATGGCCCCACGCGTCACACGCCATGTTATTCGGGCCTTTCGCGACCACACATCCGATATGCGGACTTCTTCGGGAATGCTTGGACGTTCTTGACACAAAAAATGAATCAGTTAAAAATGTTAGTTATGTTATTCTGGTGTTTAGTTTAATGAGAAAAACAATTTTTGCATGGTGTTGGTGGACGAATTGCCTGTGAAAAAAAAACTATTTGCTTAATAGTTAAAAATGGGCTGATTATATTTACTTAAGTTTTTACATTGTATCCATTTAAAAATTAAATAACTGCGAAAAGTTGTATTTTTTCTATAAATAACATTAGAAAATAAATAACGATAAAATAACAAAACAAAACATTTAACTGTTAATTAACGTTTGTGACTACCGTTAATACGATATGTTAATTTTGAGTACCTTTTACAAATAGTCTAAAGACCAGTTCATCGGTGCCATACAAGTTTCTGGCGAGGCATCGGTAGTCTCCCGCGTGTTCTGGACCAGCGTGAGTGATTGTTATCTCAGACATCATTGCACCGTTACCCAAATCGCGCATCTCTACGCCTCCTGAGCCGCTGAGACAAACAATGTTTAGATGTAATCTCTTTATTATGACTGTATAAAAAAAATCCTAAAGATATTTTAGCAGGACGAAGTTGTTATGGAAAAGCATTGTACCAACAAATAATACTTGGCTACTAGACTGGTTGGAGGTTGTTAGTCGGTCTTCTGAGAGCGAATTCTTCTGTCCTTCCATTACCAACGAAGCCTCCTCTGTTTTAATAAAACCTTGCCAACTAGCTAAAGAACCACAAATCACAATTTTTAATATGACAAATATGATATACACCGAGAAATCATATTAAACAAAACAATCATTAAAAAAAAAACATTAAAAAGACAAACATGAAACAAAACCATTTCTACTTTGTAACCTCATTTAAAATAGTTGTAGAGATACATGATTGTCATAACTTTATAAATTATAAATTACTTCGTCACTAAATAAAAATAATTATCTTCGTAATAAAATAAACAATAGTGTTGGCCTAGGGGCTTACGAATCTCAAGCCAGTGCTCATGGCTTTAAACCAATAGATATTAAGGGCAAACATTGAAAGCAAAAACAACAAATTTGGAAAAAAAAAATATGATGTAAGATTTTCGTTTGCCACAAAAGACTTGTCTAAAAAAATATCAAAGAAGCGAATGCCTACTGTGGTACTGTGGATAATTATAAGCAAATAATTAAAGTATCAAATTAATAGTATTTTTACGACTAAAGTAAACTGTAGATAACGTTTTAAATTACCATTAATGTTGATTCAAAGAAACAAAAATCGTGAAAAAATAGTGCGTTTAGTTTAGTTATTAACTGTGTTACAGCAAGTTATCTAACAAAGTTTAAAGGCAAAGTACGCTTAGATAATGTTATTAAACGTAGGTAAAGTACTAGGAGTTGCACCTGCGTCTCACTTAAATTTTCAAAGCTTCGGCCGTTAGGTTAGGTAGAAATTAGGTCATATCCGTCGTCTGACACTAACCCTCTTAACCACAAAATTCATCACTAGTATACCGGCTCTAAGCTATATTTAAACTTAAGCTGGTACTTTACGTAGGCGATTCTAAGGTTTAATGACATTGCTAACAATAAGATCATCAAAAACCAAATTAAATCCATTATAACAAAAATATCTTGTGTATATGCTGGCAACACAACACATTTATGTTTATACCTTTGTACAGAAACTGAAGAGTCAACAAAGAACTTAGATACATAATAATTTTAGCGTTTGTATGTATGTTTGTATTATTTATTATTCTAATATATCTAGGATAGAAAAAGGTTATAATGTTACTTTCTGGCACAAAATGATTCGTTTAGTAAAAAAAAAAGTTTGTGGTCCTTCGTTAAATCGATAGTAATTAAAAATATAAGTCGTAAGAACGTCACTCAAAAACGTATTTTACGGCGTCATGAATACAGTGGAAAATCTCGATTTCTCTATAACAAAATATTACATACACTTTTTTAAAAGCTATTTAATCCCGTATGTGTTTACTAACTAATACATATTAATTACAATATAATATTCTTACTGCAAAGCAAGTGGTCGGGTGTCGTGTGTCCAATGTACGTGGATCTCGGGCTCCCCTCTGACACTGCAGGTGAGTCTCGCTGGAGTACCACGTACCACCCACTTTGTCTCCCCAGACCCACTGCCTCGGCTTAGCTTAGGTGGTTCTGTAATATGTAGCCATTAACTACCAGATACATTTTTGCATCTAATGGAATTAATTTGTTTTAAACAATTGGTTTATCATCTTTCTATCTGCATATAATGGAATAAATTTGTTTAAAACAATTGGCTCATCATCTTTCTGTCAACAAACACAAAACAATTTTATTATTCCGAGAACAGAAACAGATTATAGTTCATGTGTTAGCCATTGTATTACATAGGCTGCAAATACTAAAAATATTTATGACAATAAATCAATCGTAACCAATATTTGCACCTATGCTAAAAACAAAACAAATATGACTAAAGAAAGCTGAACTGACTGAAAAAATAATATTATGAAGCATCTCTATAAAATATCTAACCTGTCATTTACCCCAAGATAATTCTATTATATGTACACTATATCTATTTCAGGCTGCATTAAATGTTTGTATGATATTGTCTATACCTAGATTCAATAATGCAAATCAATACAAACAATATCAATAAAATTAATATAAACTATTTGTAACTGAGACATATACCTCTAACATCCAAAAAGAACACATGATGAAGAAATGAATGTTGGACTCTGGCAGTACACCTGTACCACCCCTCGTGGTCTGGAGTTGCAGCACGTAGCCAAACCGTACCATCCGAGAGAATTGATCCTTCACTAAGCTCACTACTTTCTGACTGACCCCAAAGGATGTGTCGCCAGTTTTCGCTATCTATAGAACAACATTAACACGTATTCATCAGTTTCTTATGCAGGCTAAAAGTCGTAGATGGTTCTGAGAATAACATTTTTAAGTCGTATATTCAAACAATTTATATAACCCAAAAAGTAAATTTAGACTAAAGTACATTTGTAAAAACATCTGAAACGTAATGAAAATTTTCTCTTAATTTCCTATCAAAACGGAGAATGTCAATAATAAAACTTCATCATCCACGTACCAAATAATAATGCGTTAAAAACTAATCTCCATAAATAATCGAAACGATTCGTATGGACAATATTATACTTAATGGATTTTTCAATATTTTTAGCGATTTATTATTTCACACAGCACATACCAGTAGAAAACTCCCAAGATATTCTCGGCTGTGGCTGACCCTTGGCGGAGCATGGTAGAAGGACAGCTGCTCCTGCCGATACTGATGTGTTCTGTGCTCGCCAAACCCACAACGGTGCCTCTGTAGTGAAACTGTTTCGTTTATCATCTCATTCTTATTTTAAATTTTACTTTTACATGCCTTTCTGTGAGTATTGAGAATTGGGTCAATCTAGGTTTTAACAAATGGAGCTTTTTGCATTTGCTAACTCTGCGAACAAAAGAATCGCGCGGCAACGGAGTTATAGCCGAACCATTTTAGACATATTCGACTTAGTCACAGTTGAAACTTTGAGGGTTTCATTTTGGTAAAATTTAGTTACCGGTGCTTGATAAAAATTTCTGTGATAGAAAGTATCTCTTTAAAAGTGTACTTGAATGGACGAAAGAAAATATCTGGATCCTAAAAATAAGATAAAGTGTAATGAATATTATATATTATTAAATACCTTTGACGACTAAAGCAGCCGAGTGACTAACAGTGCCAAAGTCATTGGTGGCTCGACATGAGTACTCTCCACTGTGCATTGAATTTAAATCTTGTATCACCAGAATCGTGAAAAAATCCATATTTTTCTGTTCAACCTTTGAACGAAAATGTAATTACGTTTCATAAGTAATTTATTTAAAATTATTGAGGCAAAATGTTGCAAGCTAAGAAATAACCCTTTTTTAATATAGCTGTAGTAGGTATGTTGACCGCACTTACAGCCATCATGTAACCTTTAAGCCAGAAGTTGGTTTGTATGCGGGAAAATTAATTGAAAGAATATCACAAAATAAATTAATTTTTATTAACCACTAAATCAATAATTTAACTCACTTTCAAAACAGAAGGTATAGGTAAATTATCTTTATGCCATGAAAATTGGATTGGTTTATCTCCTGATACTAGGCTGCACGTCGCTTGTGTGCTTCCTCCAACTTCTAATTCTTCAGGAAATTGAAAAGGAACTATCTTCGGTGGTTCTGTTAAACAATGAATTAACATTGTTATCTATAGTCTCACCCCTAGTTTATAAAACATACACGCAATGATACTAAAATTCTGGGGTTAGATATATGTTGTGTTCCAATACCCGCCATATTATTTTCATGTTGCAGTACAGTACTTCTACTAATATTAAACTACCTTAATAATATATAGAATATAGGTGCTTAAATGCTGTTTCGTTAATAACAAAACTACACTTGACTATCATGAGGATGAATAAAATAGCCGTTGCATATAAAAAAATAAGAAAGTGAGGGTAGACTTATGGATAACGAACCTACCCACATAGCCTTGCAATTATTGATGATAATCTTTTATTAAGAACTGTAATACAAAAACGTGTAGATTAATAATATAATGTCAGTTCTATTAAGAATTAAAAAGATATATGTGAAAAAATTGTAAGCTTACTTACTATGCACTTCAATTCGAACTGTCCGTCTAGCCAACTCCCCACTCTCGGCTCTGACCTCACATGTGTACCCTCCCCCGGTGGAACTTCTCACAGATGTTAATCTTAATAAACCTCGTTCTTCACCGGATTGTATGGGTGACTCCACTATGGAGCCATCTTCACGTCTCCATATAACTTCTCTGAAAAATAGCTTAGCAATATAATATGAGAATTGTATATATACGTATTATAAAATAGTGTATAAAATTTATTCACGAGGCCAAAAAACCAAAGTACTTATTACGATTATTGTATTTGTTGTATGTAATATATCTGTAGGATACTAATAAGAATTATACTTAATTTACTTTATTTCGAATATTCACTGATAACGATGAAAGCATAGAGAATTATTCGTTTTATTGCAAAGTGAAGAAAAATGTAAATGAAGCAATATCCATACTTCCGTAGTATCGTTGAATATTATTTGTTTTTTTATGCAAACATCAAACAGAACAAGCTGTTGTTTATAGTATCCACTGTTATTACTGGGTATATTAAGAGAGAAAAATGTATTGAAATATTATATACTTAGACCTCGCTAATTATACGTGTTTTTTTAATAATAATAATAAAAAGTCTTTATTCATTTTAAGTACATTTTCTTTTCTAAGTGTAAGATTTGGAAACCCTTTTAAGTAAAAAATATCTGTGTCATGGTTCCCAGTTCTTCTATACACAAACTTAATTACTTAAAATAATGTCATTATTAAACCTATTTTTTTGAACCGTTTCCTTTTTTGAACTGTTCATCATCACGCCTGTGCATGAGTAAGTGTGTGGGTGTAAATGTGTGTGTGAGTGAGTGAGTGAGTGAGTGAGTGAGTGAATGAGTCAAGTGTATTTACATCGTGTTTTATGAGTGTACTTACTTAATAGGATATCCTGAGTAAGGACAATTTAATGTCACATCAGCTTCTACTGTAACGTGCATTGGTGGTAAATATCTAATATTTGGGGGACCTGTAACATGTCAATCGTATTATTTTTAATCCATTTATAAAGGATATAGTTAAATAAATTTTAATTTTTTTTAACATAATTTCGTTTTTACTACAACAACTATTCATTTATTTTTCTGTTTTGACATATTAACAGCTGCTGCCGGATCGCGCGTCCCATATGACATATTAACTTGTCTTCTAAACGGTTCATCATTCTTTACAGTGTTAAATATATTAATATATTTTTATAATTCACGAGGCAAATGGGCACACTCACCTGATATTAAGTGATACCACCGCCCTAGGATACTCATGCTGCCAGAAGGCCTTTTAAAGTTTCTAATGAAAATATTATATCTTGTTTACCAAAAACGTTAAGCCTTGCGTGGTGCGACTGCGACCCACCAGAATTTGTTGCATTACATCCATATCTCCCACCTTCATCGGCAGTCCTAATATTTATATTTAATGTTGATATTATACTCCCCTCCTCACTTCCAGGGAGAGATTCAGCTCTTGTATTTACTGTATATCTTAAAAAGCCAAAATTTCATTTTTAAAGGATAGCGGTATCAATAATTGAGCGAAACCTCGATGTTTTTTCAGATTGTTACATATTTAATTTTCATAGAATTTTTAAAATATATTAAAGTTGTTTGTGTATTAAATATTTCATTTTGATTTATATTTAATTATATTACTTTTCAGGCGCTGATGGAAGCGGTCTGTCATCTAAGGTCCAGAATATTCTTGGTGGTGGTATACCAGTAGCGGCACATCTAAGAGCAATACTTTGTCCAACACGAGTTATGGCCTCACTGAACGTCGCTACCAGCCTTGGGGGTCTGTCTAAAACGCAGTTAATATATATTTACCGAAAACTCTCTAAAGAAGTTTCGATTTATAGAATATATTTATATGATTTATATTTATGAAATTATATGTTTATTCACTGCAGAAATACAAAATCTCTAAAAAAACCAATTGTAATAAATAAAATATATGTATGTGTACTATATTCCTATCTTAATATATATAAATCTAAGTATAAGTATAATAATCTAAGTATAAATAAAAGTCACTCTCTCTCAGTCTGTCTCTGTCCACGATGGACTCCCTAAACTACTTAACCGATTTTTAATTAAATTGGCCGTGAGCAATCTGTTTCAACTTAAGAGATAGGATAGCTTAGATCTTTAATTATAGTCACAATTATATTTTATTGCAAATTATTTGTTTATTATTTGATACAATTCTAAGAGATGGCGCTGTGTTAAAAGTACGAAGATTTTAATTGAGTACAAAAATAAATAAAAATCGCGTCGCCATACAAAGTCAGATGTAGAACGAATTGTGCAAAATATTACCAGCAATAATAAGTTCAGCTCCTGATACGGCTGAATCCGAGTGATCATATGCTGTGCATTGGTAAAGACCAGCGTGGTGAGACCTTACTGGTCCCAAAGTAAGCTTCGCTTGTGAAGAATGCAAGGGTCTGCCTTCATGCTGCCAGCTTAATGTGACCCCTCCACCTCTACCTCCGGATACCGAACAGTTAAAATTACTGGATCCTCCAGTACCTAACATCTGAAAATGTCCCGGTCTGTCCTTTGACTATAGCTTTATGTATTATCATTCTTTACTAGATGCGATGTTTATTTTTATTTTTTTTATATAGAACAGGGGGCAAACGGGAAGGAGGGTCACCTGATGTCAAGTGATACCGCCGCCCATGGACACTCTCAATGCTAGAGGGCTCGCGAGTGCGTTGCCGGCATTTTATTAATTATTACAATAAAATTGTACGACGACGAGCAGGCGAATGCAGTACAACTTTGTTTAGTTATATAAAATCATATAATAAAATTTCAAATAAAATACAATATTTTACTTTATAAAATACTCACCAAAGGGTTTGGAGTAACAGTTACACTTAATGGTTCATATACAACCAATCTTACAATAATACGTGGTGTACTTTCGGTACCAGGGGAGCAGGCGTATCTGACCGCGTGATGTAACCTCACATTCGGTAATATTAATGCCCCACTACGAACTATCCCTTCCCCTGACGCAGTCACCCAAACTCCATTCGCATCTTGTCGTTGCCAACTATAAAAAAAATACTTTCAACAAAGGGGCAAGCGAAAAGAGGATTATATTGATAATACTCTCATGAATTTCACAATAACAATGGCTTGCGAATGCGTCGGCTTTTGTTCTGTTTTGACCTAAAGAAGATTAAATGACATAACAAACCTTTTTCGACGTTCCTTAAATAAATCACAAGAACTAAACAGTTCACAGTCTTAAAAATCTTAGTTTAGAATTCAATAAACGCGGGTAGTATAAACATGCAAAAATACCTTTAAATTACCTTCACTTTAGTTACTTGGAATTTAGATTTAAAATATTTAATGTGTGCGTTTGTATCAATTGTATAATGTTGAATATAATAATATTAAAGCAATAAATAACTTTCACGGAAATTGAAGTTTAATAATGACACAACTACTTTGATACCTTACCCTTAATACTATCTTTGATATAATATATATATATGTTTTGACATGATTTACAGTAGCAGCATTTATATAAGAAGTATCTGCCCATACGAACGCCGCTTCGCCTTAATACGATTTTTTAATTAGCCTGCCTTTTTAGTAGCTACATGCCAATATGGAACATTTTGTGGATTTTTGTAGTTATACTTTTTTTGGCGCGTTAGGGAAAAATAAGATGAGAATAAATTTATTCGATGCGCGCGCTCACCGTCGAGAAAAACCAACACCCTGAATTTAGCTCTAGTCAACATTTTAGTTTTTTATATTATTAGGATTGTTTTTTCTACGTACAATAAGGCGATAGTTGAATTTTTCAGGAATAAAAACCTTAGTACTAATTTTAAAAAATCCAATTTTGTTACTAAATTTTCTTTTCTTGCTGATTAAACTTATTCCTAAAAAACTTCAACGTTTTGGAAATTGGATATGTTGGTCACTAACTGGTTTAAATTATGATGTTTAATAATCAAGAAATAATATACTTACGTGATAGTATATCTGTTGATATGTCGAAATACACACGGCAAAATGGCTGTATCTCCAACGCGTGCTTCAACGGAATTTACTTCTACACTTTCCAACCAGCTGCTTTCTATTAAAAAATAATCATAAAAATTTCAATACTACAATAATATAGACTTCTTTGAGTTACACGGAACTTTTTGATGTGTCTGTGTGTATCTATTTTATCTTAAATTTTTAAAGATCAACTTTTGAATTTGCTACCTTAGAGTAGTTCATAATAATTTTATATCGAAGGGAAAACTACTGAAAATGACTCAATGGTTTGGAATTTTTAGAGAAATTATAAAAAAAAAATATTTTTTATAATATAAGGTGCGCTAACACACACGTAATAGTCAATTCTTACCATCTGTGGTTAGTTTTGATGTAGCACTGGGTGTGTCTACTGCAATACATGAATACTCTGCTTCTACGTCAGCCTGTGTTAAATCTGTTCCCAATAACAATCCTCCAGCACCTGATATCCATCTGGTGTCTAAAAATAATTAAAACATACAAACAACATAGAATATTTTTTTTCTAGCTGCGATTCAAAACGTTCGACATTTGTTCGACTCTTCCGTTTTTAGACGAGAAAAGAGTAGCCAGGCAAGAATCACAAATATGGCTACCATAGCTGCAGCAATACTTATAGTCTCGTGCTCATGTACAGTATTACCTACCTGTTCCCATGTATCCTGTTGTAAGTGGAAGTCCATCTTGCAGCCATTTGATATCCGTGAACCCTATCTGCGGTGACAATTCACATCGCAGTACTACAGAGCCACCCAATTTTGCTGGAGTTAGCTGCTTGACTGTGGTAGCGAGAACGCTGTCATCAACTGCGACAACAAAGTTTATTTAAAACAAAAGAAACGTTTGTTTAATCTCATTCAATTATTAGAGAATAAATATTCCGATCCGAATCCGAATTTCTGTATCTGTCACATGATCATTTCTAATAGGCAAGTTGGGGATCAACCTTCTGTTATAATGCATGCCGGTTTACCGGTATAGATAGAAAGTCATTTAGTGTACAGCCGGGGATCGATCCTACGATCTGTAGGACAAGTCACACCTTGAAACCATTAATTTCAACCAATTAGCATTTCCTTTACCTATCATTATATTCATATTTATATCATTCTAATAATTAATAAATTAATGATATAACATGTATTTATAATATTTTAACAAATGAACCAGAATAAAAAAGATTTTATGTGTTTCAACCCTTGATATTGGGCTCATGTAGAAATCTGTATATTTTTAGTGATTATTATTTTTTTATAACTTATAGATCAGCCTTTAGTGCCTGATGCCGTCAACTGTTAACATTAACTTTTAAATTCCTTTATTTTTGCTTATAGAATAATTGTTATTCAAACAAAAAATAAATCAAACGTTCCATTGTGTTTTTATCGTTGCAAACAATAAATTGATCCAATTGTATAGTGTTTTGTCTGCGAAGCCTCATTATTGTGTATTGACGTCGCCCAATTATGGATACGTTTTATAGAATATTTTATGCCAATTAATCAACAAAGGCTTTATTGGCAATTTTATCAATCGTATATATTTTCTGGTGTCCCTATTTATTCAAAGATTCTTGTTCTCTTATTTACAATAACACGTTAAAAATCAGTTTTGTTTCTTTTACTTTTATTATAATTTTATGATTAAAAGTCCATCAATAGAAAAGATAAAATACATACTCAGGGGCGCAACAGCTACGCTACGCTTATAGCGTACCTAGGCTTAAGACTTTTGTATCTATTTCATTATCGTTTGTCAATCTAATAGGCAAGGCAATCTTCTGTGCCTGACATATACCGTAGACTATTTAGGCCTAAGGCAAGCCGGTTTTCCTCACGATGTTTTCCTTCACCGTTTCAGCGATAGATAGTTTGATTGTAATTGGTCAACAGTCCAATAAAAATGCGATAGAATGCTTCTTTACATTTTTTAATATATTAGATATGGAGTCGCCATAAAAGGTAGCTGCTGCAGCCCAAGGACACCCATGTTGTGCTAACATGGGTGTCCTTGGGCTGCAGCCCTTAATGGGGAGATGATTATTTCCTTTTTTAAAGTTTATAGGCCGTATCTCCCAGAAAATACCTCACTATAAGTCGATTCCACAGCTTGCCATTCCCTAAAAGGAAATGCCTAAAGAAGCCGCTTGCGGAATATTTCCAGCCATCGAGGGAGTGCTGATGAAACATGGAATTATTTTGAAATGAGGCAGCTTTCAACAATTTCTCACAACTCTATTCAAACTATATTATGTAAAATGAGATACATACAGAGTTAGAAAATCAATCCGTAGTTAGAGATTGACAATTGAATGACCAACTAGCGTTCCGGAGAATTTTGTCAAAAGGAAGAAATACCAAATACCAGCAGTATTTGGGTTTAAACAGCTGCAAACAGTCTTAACTATCGTTTGTTTTACTTGTCCTTCTGGTTAAAAAAATATCTCTATTATTTCATTTAAAGCTGTCTGAATTTAGATAAATAGTAATTATATTTATGGTGGTGGGATGTACCTAATAAAAGCGAACCACGATCGAGATAACCTTTTCTTCTGTTACAATGTTATTTATCGATAGTTGATCTTAAATATAATATATTTCATTCTGGCATTTTTACGGATTTTCAACAAGTTCAAGTTCACATCTTTATGTGGCTTTCCACAAGTGTAAGATAGCAATCATCTGATTAAGTGACCACGTGTTTCAAAGGTTTGTTATATAAGATAACATTAAAACAGCTCTGAAGTTTGTTTAGAACCATTTAAAATTTTTCCTTCGTTCAAAACAAAAGACTTCACTTGTTTCTAACTTCTTGATATGCCATTTTTAATCCTTTAATTAAAAGTTTTATCCCTGTAAAAACTCGGGGCCCGTGGGCTGTTTCTATTTTATTTTGTATTTCCTCGGATTGTAACTGAAAGTTAATTGGTCTAACTCAGCAAAGTCATAATTTGTTTTGCCTTTCTTTTACATTTGTTTATTATAATTTTATGGCTCAAAATGTTGGAATAACAGAAAGTATAAGATGACATACGTATTACGTATAGACTATAATGGTTGGTCTATAATAATATTCCTTTACTAAATCATCTAACGAACCTATGCATGTCATAGACACGTTTCTAGGGTAGAGAGGATGTAAAACAAACGTGACTCGTTAGGTTAGATTGTGATTGAACAGAATCTGATCCAATAACGCGGACACGCTACAATAACCGACTTTACTTTATACATTAACGAATGAACCACGCCATTGTCCTTTGTTTAATTTTCTGTAAAGTTGCATATAGTAAAAAATAAAGTCATAAGGAAGTTACACTTCTTACGTGTGTACACTACTACACGCACACAATTTTTTTTATTATTACAGTCTATATATAATAAAGTGAATTACCTGGTTGTAAAAGAACTGGCCGAGAAAGAGTGACACCAGCCTTATTGGATGCTCTACATCGAAGGATGGCGCTGCCTGCACCACCAGCATCCACCATTGACCGACGAGCACCTATTACTAATCTTCCATCGCTCAGAACATGTCTGTAATCAAAGAAAACGGTTAATTAATATTACTTTTACCATTTAATTAACGATGACTGCGGTAGTCACTTTTGTTCATTTAATTCAATGTTTTTTTTTTTTTTTTTATAGAACAGGGGGCAAACGGGTAGGAGGCTCACCTGATGTTAAGTGATAGTTTTTGATATTCATACAAAAGATATAGTATGTGAGTTAGTTGTAGCAAATACAGTTGCTAAATTAGTATTGTTTAGTAACAATAGTGCCTTTGGTGGGGATGGCGTACCTTGCAATGACTGTAACATTTTAGACATCAGCTATTTTTGTATCTTACTATAGATTTCAAAAATACTTATACAGTAAAATCTTTGGTGACGTTATTTCAAACTTGAGTAGTCGATTAGGTTTTAATATTTTAGCAATTTGTTACATATCGGGCCTGTTTGACCTTCTGTTCAACAGTAGCTTCTAGATTTGAATAGTATAATAAGGTCGGCAACGCACTCGCGACCCCTCTAGCATCGAGAGTGTCCATGGGCGGATCACTTAACATCAGGTCAGCCTCCTGCCCGTTTGCCCCCGGTTCTATAAAAAATAGAAAAAAAAAATGTACAACTATAGATAGAATACGTTATATTTTAGAAATAGGATGTTTATTAATTTTTGTCATTTATACATAGACAAAAAAAAAATTCGTTAATTGGGGACGGCCTGGCAAAATAGGGAGTATTTTATGTGAAACAACGTTAGGAGGATATTAATCATGAAGATATATAATACTAGTAATGCCCCGCGGTTTCACTCGCGTAGATACCGATCTCTTGGTAGAGGAAAGTCAACAAAGTCGGTCTAGAGATATATTTTTGTTATTACACAAGTTTTATTTTATTTATTTTTTATTAACTCGCTTTTAGATTATTAGATAGACTAATCAATGTACGGTTTTAACTTTCCAACGCGTATATATCTAATACATTTTTTATATTTAAAGGATCATTTACATATTAAAAAATCGTCATTTCATACATGAAAGAAGGTTCACACACAAAGGTTAACATTGAAAAAGTTCTTCTATAGTTTTAGACAAGAGGTTTATTTGTTGAACTTCAGTGTCTTAGAAGTTTTTTAGATTTTGTGTAAAAACATTAGAAACATACATAAAAAACAAATGTTTCCTTTTAATAATATTAGTAAAGATTACTTTTTAAGTATGGAAATATGCCACTTAAAACTCAATATTATTTTTTTAGCATTTTAATTCAAGGTTTTGTTAACTTCTATAAGTATATTGGATTAAAGTATTCAGTATTGGGATTGCGGTTCTGTTACGATAATAAATATAGATATTACGCGTACTATTAAAATAAAGTCAAGATATACCATTAGTGCAGAAATAAGTCGCCGGTAACCGCTATTCAAACAATACAAGAATAATAATGGGTCTATAATGATCAAACTTTTACTATTAAGAGCTTAGGTATCCCCGCAGACATTAATGTCATACTTTTATACTATCCGTAGATTTATACACAACCTTTTACCTTAGCTTCCGACTTTTAGTTAAATAACATTCTCAGTACAGATATATTGAACTTATGTATGCTTGCAAAGGCATTTTAAGAACTACGAAAACTATAGCAGTTTCAATAAATTATTCAGTCATTATTATAAAAAGTGAATTGGTATTCCAGAAGTACTTCCGACGACATCAAACGAAATCAAGATATGTTTATTAATTTATTAACACTTCGATATAAGAATTAAACTTAATTAAATGAAAAGAAGGGCAACTGGCGGCCTTTTCGCTTTCGAGCGATCTCTTTCAGGCAACCACTGTGAGTTAAGAAAAAAATGTTATCCTCGTGATCGACCTTAACCATTGGGGCATTTGGGCTGGACAGAAGTGGTTACAGTGCTCGAGGATGTTCCTTTTAGTTTTTTTTTTTTATAGAACCGGGGGCATGATGAAGATGCAGAGAGACCTCACATCTCTACGCAACGCCAAAGGATCAAGCCGCTCGGAGAGAGTTTGGTCGTCAACGATTCGAACCGCACTCCATGTGGGGCCGAATTTGCGCTTTACTTGCAGTTTAAAGGAACTGCAGCACCTTCCTACCTTCACATATTATAATGAATAATCCAGCAGCGCAACAGTACTAATAAGCAAATAAATAAAACTGCAATCAAATAAGAATATCTTTTGCTGCACGGCCCGGGGTTTGAACGCACGACCTTATGGTTGAGAGTCGAAACCTTAATGATGCACCATTGCACTTTTCGATTTATTATATTTAAATCTTAATAAAAAATGTTTTTATCCAATTTTATTAACTTTTACCCGATCCCTATTCGGAACAATTCAAACTCAACTCAAAATATCTTTATTCATATATAAACATGTACACTTATGAACGTCAAAAAACAAATTAAATTTACATTTACAACCAGTTCGCAAGTCAGTCAATTCCTTATAATACTAGAATTATTCGTTACTTGAGGCTTAAAAGGCCTAGGAAGTATTGAAGACACATATGGGATTACAGATAATAGTTTAATACTCAACGTTGCAACTGTTATTTGTCTAGTTGCGATTGAACGGATTAGTCCTGCTAGGCTTCAGTGCATTGTACGGAAAATACTACCGCTTGTAGCAATGAACTGTAATATTCTTTGACGTTTCAGATGTTTCAATATCTTGTGTTAATTTGCTTGGGAGTTAATTCTGGATGTCTTTTGGAGCAGTGTTAATTAATCTTAACTGCGACAAATGGCGTTTATTTGTTTATTTTTTACTAGCGACCCGCCCCGGCTTCGCACGGGTGCAATGCTGATACTAAATACACTACAGAAAAACTGTGTACAATACTTAGTACATTATTTTGATAAAACTCGTAGGGTTCAGCCTGCGTTTGCAATGTAAACGGAAAAAATGTAATTATTTCGACATCACATTAGAAACCTCAAAAATAACAGTACTTCTCCACTATTTAATGGATGTTATTATACCCTATATATATAAACCTTTCTCTTGAAACACTCTATCTATTAAAAAAACCGCATCAAAATCCGTTGCGTAGTTTCAAAGATTTAAGCATACAAAGGGACATAGGGACAGAGAAAGCTACTTTGTTTTATACTATGTAGTGATACTTCCTTATATTAAACATACATATAAAAAATAGGTTACAATTTCTTGTGTTAATTTGCTTGGAAGTTTATTCTGGATGACTTTTGGAGTGTTAATCTAGATATTAAGCTGCGACAACATGGCGTTTAATTTTTTAGTTATTTACACTTTAACGAACATACATATTAAAAAGCAGGTTATATACTTATGTAATAACTTTATTAGGCATCGGGCGGCCTTATCCCGAACAAGAACACTTCTTAATAACTTAACATATTATTATGACATTATGGTTATTATCATATGGCATTATAAAAATTAATCTGACATTTGCATGCCTTTATATGGCTCATTGTGAGGATTTTTAAATTTAATCAATCTGATTGTACCACTATCTTAGCAAATAAACGATTCTTTAATTTCAAGCAATTTGATGCAGACAAAAAACTTCTTGGTTATAAGTTTGTGAATTAGTAAGATTTATAAATTGTTAATAACAATTTGTTGTGTATGAAAATTTAAAAAACGTGTTAGCATTGTGATGGGGCGTTCTATCCTAGACCTTTATGTGTTACAACCCCAGCTGGAAACCTTTTTTAAAAAGCTGTTAATACACACTCACACACACTTGTATGGATCACCGATATGCCAATAAACAACAGATGCAAAATCGTGTCAGCCCTTTCCTTATACAGGTGCTTATAATCTTAATATATATATTTCTTGTGTGCGTGTGTATGTGACTGAACTCCTCCTAAACGACTGGACCGATTTAGACGAAATTTTTTGTGTGTGTTCAAGGGGATCTGGGAATGGTTTAGATTCACAATTTTGTCCGCTGGACAATGTTTTTTTAATTAATTTTCAATTTATTAGTTGTTGTTGATTCTGGAATGTTTTACATTGGATCCGACAGACGGCGCTACCATCGCAGTGTCAAATTTTAAATAATATTCGAATTTTAATTTTAGTCTGTCCCGAAATTTAAAAAAAGTTTTGTTATCATTGTGTTATATTGTGTGTGACCATGTGCTGGATCGTTAGATATTGTCATAACATTTGAATAATAATTTTCATCAAAATGGCTTATTAAAAATTGAAATTTTTAAATTAAAGACGTGTAGACAGGACAACGTCTGTCGGTCGGATCCGCTAGTATTATATATATATATTTATCGCCGTGCTGTTTAGTAATTGGTATAATAACGTCTGAATTCTAATATGAGTATGTTACCATCAAGCATCATTAGACACGGCGTTAATTAAGTCAATTTAAAGTGGAGTTTCCCCGAAGTGTCCAACTTTAGCTTACCTTAGCAAAAGTCAACATTGCTGTAAAGCCGAAGCGACTCACTTTATTTAGTTTAGCAACCAATTTCGAACTTTATTACAGCGAGTTTCAGTCCATTTTCCAATACAGCGCAATCTGTTACCACCTATTTCATACTATCTTGAAGTTTCAAGTTAGTTACGAGTCTAGCACGCCATGTGTTACATTCTATATAAAATAAGAGGACAATTTCTTTTATGATTTAAGGGTTTTAACTAAAAATTGTGTTTGATCATGTCTATTTATATAGGTATAGAAAAATATTGTAGTAAGAAAAAAATCACTTACATAAAACTTGGAGTAAAATATCCAATAAATAATAATTAGTTAATTAATACCATAACTTAAAAAACCCATAACTTAAAAAACAATGATTTTCATATGTCAGTCACAATGACAACCGTCACAGATAGGCCGAGTTGACGTTGACTTGCATGCTTGTATATGTCTTCGTCAAACTAATTTCATAATACGGTCTTGGATTTTTCTTTCGCAAAAGGAACCGCTTCACAAGATCCTTTTGTTTTGCGAACTAGCTAACTGTCGATAATAATCGTCTCCCGGTGGGATCTTTCTTGAGAGATACGACCTCCATCTTTACTAAGTAAAATTGTACTCTTCCCTCAAAGGCCCGCAAAGCAATCACTAAAATTCGTAAATAATCTGATATGGTTTTTAAAATTCTATCAAGTAGCATTAATTCCTCATGTTTTTACATTATAGTAAAAATACTATAACTTCCAATGGTTTACACATTGTTACCTGTATTTACGTACAAAGTACTTCAATTAAACATATTAGTGATACATATATATGTAGTGTCAATGTATAGCTTCTAGTAACAAAAAAACAGTTGGTAAGTGTGTTATAATTTATGGCGTAACAATATAAAGATCTTTTCGAAAATTTATCTTTCGCCTTATTCGACGTGTGTAGATAAAACGATATTTACAGTAGAAATAAATAAAATGTTGATTTATTATATATAGGTAACTTCAGGGTCTCGATTTTTTGTGACAGTGTGCGTACGCATCGTTAAAATTTACTCATCATTTGTCCCTATCGCGCCAAAAGAGTATAACTTCAAAAATTTTCAAAATTAAATTCATTAAATCCAAATTACAACAAAATGTTTTATGAGCCAAAGTAAAGTAAAAATGCATTTGAATATAAGGTATTTTATCGTTATTAATTTATAGCTTTACGCAATTCTAGTAATTGTAAAAGTTTAATTTTGCTACATAACTGGCAAAATGAAAAATATCGCCGACACGTATTTTAACAATTTGTCTCTGCTCGTTTCATAAGTCAACTGTCACCATAATCGTTTATTTCATACACGAGATCGTTTTTCTATTCAAAATACGAGAGTAAAGATAAAAACGGCGACCTAAATTGGTATTCAGGATTTATATTTGGTGTACTAATTCAGAATATCGTCTAGTGCGAATTTCATGTTCAAGACTTTATATAATTTTACCATATAATACAAAGATTTAAATATAGAATAGAGTGGTCGTTACAAATCCCAAATTGAAAAATTAATTCCAAGTCGTTAATAATACATGTCATGACATTTTTTTGCTACTGAAGTCTGAAAAATTCATAACAAATTTTATGACCATTCCGTAATGGAGGAGTGAGGCATACAATGTCGTTTTAGTTTTATTTTTTGTGTTATCATTTACTGCTAAATTAAGGTATAAGTCACAAACGTTTATTTAAATAAGCAATAAGCAATCTCATTATTCCCGCCATTGTTCTAGCTGCTGTCAATTGTCAACTGTCAACTAGTGATGCGACAGTTTCGCCGTGCTAAGTCCGTATTTCGCAAAATGTTAGCACTTATTTTGTAACGACGATATTGGCATGGAATCGATGTAGAGCAATACAGGTGTACATTCATTAAATAAACGACTAATTCTGTTCTTATAACAGTCATAAAATACAAGTCACAGTATATTCCCAATACTTGACAACAAAGCGACCAAGAAACTTTGGTAAATTGTGACCGGTTCAATATTACGCCTTTCAAGTCGAAACTTTAGCACGTACCGACGCATCGAAACAACGTCAGCGAGAAACTTTGTAAATATATTCGTAAAAGTTATGGAATGCATAATAATTAACAGTGTCGTGATTGTAGGAAAAAAGAATATAATTTTTGAGTACATTCCCACATTCAATCTTTTAAAATTAACATAACAAATTTAATAATAATAACAAAATTTATTGTAATCAAATATTATTCCTAAAAATAAAACTTACATAATCAAGAAACCTTACAACAAAAAAAAAAATATAAGAATGTACTGAATAAGATCATTATGTTTTGATTAATGTTGCATATACAATAGTAAATCAAAACCAAAGTTTTGCATGTTACACACTTGCACTGTAAATGGAGTTTTTTCGATATCTTTTGATAGTTTGACTAATGACTGGCATATAGTATGTATCTATAATATCTTTGACAGAAAATTATTAGGTTCTATTCGTTTGGTTTGACTTTAATAAGGGGTAGTCTACTAGTAGTAAAGGGTAATACATAAAGTTACTTCGCGATTAAGTTCTATTAAGTAAGACGTAGTTTTCTAAAAATTATAAAAATGTTTGCGACAAGTAGGTACATAAATCCTTAAACATAACATAATAGAAGCGCCTAACATAAGTTTCATCGCATCGCAACATGATTAGCATAATAAGAAAACTTGATGAAATAGTTTTATGTATTATATGTAGCTCCTATTCATAAACAGAGGTATCGTCTAAATAGTTTGCTAAAGTAAGCGTTGCTAATTGAAGCTTCATATAGGGGTAAAGTTTCGAAGCTCACAAACGTTCGGACACGTCCCAACTTCTGACCACTATTGGAAATTGGAAACTGGCCCAATTTATTAGCTATATGAGGAATTAGTTATTCGCGATTAGATGACTTTGATAAAGATTAGATTAGAACATTTTACGACACACCGGAGTTGGAAAGTTTATGAATCCTGCGGAAGTTTGACTTGGCTCTGTGATCAAACACGTACACTACTAAAATTGACTAATTAAATAGACGCAGATATCAATTTGGCCCATTAAAGTATTAGAAGATATATATTTAAATATAAATATTAGGATAACATATTTTTTATACTCTGTAAAAAAATTAAAGTTAATTTTATTTCGAACCAAGCCCCTCAGCATTGTATTGATAAATCAAATCAAATCAAATCAAAATATCTTTATTCATTTAGGTAAACATGTACACTTATGAACGTCAATAAAAACTAATTAAATTAATCGTAAATTTACATTTACCACCAGTTCGCAAGTCAGGGGCGTAGAGCGGGTAAGAAGAACTGGCAAGAAACTTTCCGCCACTCTTTTCAATCGCCAATATCGCCGATATCAAGCCTCGGAACATATGCTTCTAACAAAAATTATATTTAAGAGGTTTAATAACAATATTCTTATGAACAATTTATTTTAAAGCAACAAGTTTAGTCTCGATTTAGATTTTTCAAAAAAAAAATCCTATCAAATGCCGCAAAATATTAGCATAGTTACGGCAGTTGCAAAATCTAATTGAGCAACGAATGAAGTAAAACTTTAGCGGAGAAATTGGTGGACTGCTGTTACAATTTAACTACATATATGTATATAAGTCGAATTGCACTCCTATGGTGCAAGCCAAAAGAATAGCATTATATGGTCGTGGTCGATTTAATAATGAAAATACTGGATTACTAAGGAACTTCAAACAAAATACTTTGATTCATAGAATTAGTAGCTGCCCCGCGAATTTCGTTTCTCTTCAATACCTAGCCTACCTTTTTAGTACATACCTATATACGTAGTATATATATGGAACATATATATGGAACATTTTCCGAAATCAAAACTTTTCAGGTTGTTCTGTGAATTTTCCTCTATAGGAACCCAGCTTTAACATTTAGGGGGATGAAATATCGATATATAGAGGTTTCTAAACCGTAACTCTTCCTTTCATTTCAATAACTCACTTGAATATTTGAGTTACATCTTCAAGTTAAATACCATGAAGTACCTATTACTGATTCGACGGAATTGAATGTTAACTATGCTAGACTTGTCCATAGTTCCTTTGAAAGACCTGATCTTGGGAAACTCTATCTAACTTCGGATTGTCTGGTATTTAAGTTAGGAAGTACAACCACAGTTGATGCATAGGTATTCTATACATACACTCGGTGAAGTCTTTTTAAGTTAATAGTTAGCCGACATATGGTATTATCTGGTATCTTAAAATAATAATAGAAAAATATAAACTAAATATTTAATTTTTTTTTGGTTTACCAGTAAAGAGGTAAAAATGCACATATTATTTTTTATTAGGTATATATGTAGCTCTTGTTTATTACATAATTTGTAGATTTTTCTATCTAAGACAATTTCAATCAATAGTTTGATTCATCACAAGATCAGGTGTTAGTATTGAAAGAAAATTTATTGATTCATAGTCAAGGTGCAAATGTACGACCTCTGTGTTGAAAACAATTATATCAACCACTAGTTTAAATCGGCTTTATAATCAAAATATCAATTATAATAAACTGTAGAATAATATGCAGTAATCATCGGATATAGTATTGATACGTACGTTTTTTTTATACTCATGAATTGTTTAAAAGAAACTTACAGACTTGATAATATTATGAATCTGATAAGTTAATTCGGTGAAAATAAAAAAATACTAAAACAAACAAATAAAATCCTTTTTCATTAAGCTGTACAACGACATAGGCCTACCATTCATCTCATGTCAAGCTAGCATTTGGCCTACCTCGATATATCATCAATAGACTCAATAATCAAAAACAAAATACTAAATGAAACACTCATAGAAAAGTCCCCTTATGAGCCAGTCATATATTTTAAAAGAACTTGAAGTACAAAATCCTTACCTTAATCCCGGTATCGTAGTAATGACCTGTCCCTCAGCGGTGACCCAATGAATGTCAGGTGTTGGATGGCCACTCGCCCTGCATACCGCATGGGCGCCCCTCGTGGCAGGCCACAGCACCCGAGAGGGTGGCTCTGTGGTAAAGTGTGGCCGCTTGTCAGTACTCGCGGCCTGGCCTATTGCTAATGCCACCACAATCACCCATTGCCCTGAAATTATATAATTGAAATAGTATTGATCTCTAAGTCTTAATTTGTACACTTATATTGATTGTAAAAAAGTCTTGTCACTTAAATACCATTATTCCTGTTACGATTACATATAAATAATATGTACTGATGTTATAAATTAAGACATTAAACACGTTTATTAAACGACTTTAGTCCATAAAATGTAGTAATCTTTTCTAGGCTGTTCTTTTTAGTAGGATTATTAAAAAAAAATACTATCCGGATTGATCATCACGGGTTTGTCAGGATTTTCTTGGTAGAAATTTAAATATGGGAGTAAGTCATTGCACCTAATCAAGAAAACGCTGTCTGCCTATGTACTTCAATCAAAAGCTAAAATTATATCAAAAAAATTTTAGTTTCTAAGAATCAAAGATTTATCGGATTTTAAAATATTTAAATACCTAGATACGGGCGCAGTGTTTATTTTTTTAAATCAAATTATACTTTGACTTTAATTATTTATTTAAATAAAATAGTCCACACTGCCATGCAGCTTCAGAAACTTATGTACAAAGAAATTAACATAAAGAGCCCCTAGTTACGGAGAGTAAATTAATCTTTATTTTATTTATTGTTAACTAAAACAGAAATTTACAATAACAAGGAAAACTGAACATACACGATAAAAAAAAAGCAAAAGCACAATTTGGACATGAAGCTGAACATGTATTATTGTAATTATTACATTTCAGACGTTATTATCAAAAAACATTTTAAAAAGAATTATATTAAGTCTACGCAAATACCAACATTTAGCAATTATTAAGCTTGTGTTTGTGTTAGGAAAACTTGAATAGGTGATGGAGTGGAAATTTGTACCAAGTATTTTAATTACAACGTGCTTTTAAGTTTGAAATGGAAAATTAATATTCTGCTTGAACGAAATTAATATTAAACAAAGAATGTAATAGATTTGTTAACGTTATTTACTTGAGTTGTAAAATCTAATCTGCTCCATTTTAAAACTTACTAGAAATAGGGTCTGGTACAAATTGTGAATGAGGTCTTTGTTTATTTTAATATTTTTAGACAAAACTAAAGTAATAGTTTAAAAGCTGCGACGGCCTTAGAGCTGGCGGTAAATAATACGTTTATTTACCTTTAGCTCGAGAGGAAATAATTATATTTGAGCCGTTGCTTAAATATAAGTATATAAGTAAGTTAAGAAAATTGTATATATTGTATATTTGATTGTTATGATTACTAATAAACATTATTAAACAAAGTTTTATTCTCGGTTCTGAAATTGATTTTAATTACCTTTAGAGGTAATAAAAACCTTTTCCTAACTAATTAAGAACGGAATTTAAAGTTATTTTACTAAATAAACATGCTTGTTTGCGTAATTTTAATAAATACAAACAAAAATTTGCTATCGTTAATAAAATCATAATTTAATATCGTGGTTAGAATTAAATTAAATTTTCTAATTTTTAGGGGTATTTTATTAATTATTTCTTTGATAAGTTCCTTTTCCTGACAATAACAAACACAACAAATAACGAATTAGCGAAATCGGTGCAAGCGTTCACGCGTGATGTTGTGACAAAGAGAAATAGGGATTCATTTTTAATGATATGAAGACAATTTTGTCACACAATGAAACTGTATGGAAAATGAAAAACGTCTTGTACTTGGATTATCTTACTGTTCTAATTTTGAATTCGTTTGCTATTCAGTGCTTAATTGGAATTTCAGTAGTACTACAATAATAATGTGTTAGTTAGCGCTAGTTTCAAATTACATAGAAACAATTCAATATTCAACGAATAGCGGTTCGAATCGTTGACGACCAAACTCTCTCCGAGCGGCTTGATCCTTTGGCGTTGCGTAGAGACGTGAGGTCTCCCTGCATCTTCTACCGCATTTACCATGGAGAGTGTTCAGAGGAGTTGTTCGGAATAATACCTGCAGCTGAGTTTCATCATCGGACGTCGAGGCAGAATACGAAATTTACTTGTACTATCAGATGTTAACAACTATAGTTATAAACAACAATTCAAGCGATTTTTGGCTTTAAGACTTCAATCTCAATGTCAAATATGGAATTTTTTATGAAACGCTTATATGAACTAGCCGGTAACTTTCAACCAGTGTTTAACAACACCGATACTCAAACTGGAATGAACTAATTTCGTATTCCACTGCTAAGAGTAATTACCAAAAAATAATTAATGAGATATTTTATCTACATCACACTCACAAAACGCTATTTAAGCAAACAAAAAAAGATAAATTAACGTTTTCGTGTCGAAATGTAATTATTTAACGTCAAAATTTGTGATTTAATAAATTAGAAAATTAATCAAAAGATAAGTATGCTAGATGTTTTCACATCATATTTAATTCCATGTTTTAATTATTATTTAATTTTAGAATTCCGTCAAAAAGTTTCATTAGATAGAAAATTAATTAAGGCATTTTAGACGAATAAAACATTTTGTAATTTTATATACCTATGTGATTGTTGCTTTTATGTACCATGAAATGAAAAACCTTTCGCAAATGGCGACGTTTTTTTTTTTCAAGGAACACATTACGGAAAACTTATTTATCAAAGAACCTTAAACATAAGTTTTGTTTAAAAAAAAAAAATATACAATTCTAGGACTAGTCAAAGGCATTGCTTGATTAACATTTCCATTATAATTGATTGGAAATAATTATTATCATAACCCCTTCATAAATAAAGAAAATTTTATAGCTCACAAACTTATATAAACTTTTCAATTATTTATTTTTTCTAAATTTCGTTTCGTTAAATCTGTAAAAAGGTCTTAGTTTTATTCTTATAAAATTTTAAATTTGTCATATGTCATATATGACGATATTAAATTTGTTTGTAAAAATGCCTGTCCATCCAAATATTTTTTACGAAAACCTTTGTTCAGATATTTGTTAACTGTATCTAAAAGTGTTCGAATTTTTTTTGACTTTCCTCATGTTTATAATGTATGTATCATGTAACAGTTTTTGTGAATAAATAAAATGCAAAATACTAACCAATCATTCCGTTAACACTATACATATACATTCTTTTCAACACACATTGTTCACACAGTTCTAAATTTACTTAAAGCCATAGTTCGCGTAAAGTTTTGAAACTCTGAGAACGCACGATACGTCTGTACTGCATAGAGTTCCCGCGCAGACTGGTTTTCTAGGAAGAGCGGTTCTGGGGGTGGTCCTCCCTGTCGCTAAATGATAAGGCTATTATAGGGTATTATAAGCCTCTAGGTTGTATTATCGTAATCTTAATATGAACGCTAAGTGATTTTTTAGTTTAGTAAAACCTCTACTAAAATATAGGTAGTATTTTTCTAATTTGTTTAAATGGCCGCGTATAAATAGTGAGATACTATTTGTATATTAATTTTCAAAATATCTACATGTTTGTTTATATATTTCAAAAAGTTATACCTTAATGGTTTTGTTGTATGTTTTCTGCGGCTTGAGATTTTAATAATAACGAAAGTGGTTTTTATGAAACCTTTATTTAAATTGGGTGTTAATTGTAGATCTATTTTTTGACTACTCTAATGGTTGTAATGTTAATTATCATGTAACAATTTTTATATCTAAATAAATTAAAAATCTTAACCAATCGTTCCGTTTACATTTCGCTCTTTAACTTTGGGCTAAAAATTGAAACATTACATTTTGAAATGTAATTAATACCGTGTCGTAAAAATACACCACGCGTTGTAAATATATTTGAAACGACCTTATCTTTTTTAATTATACGTAGTGTTTACGGCAAAGTTAACAGTAGCTATTTTGTGGATTGTATATTTATTAATTACATATTCAAGTTCTAATAACTTTTGTGTGGAAAAAAAGTTTTTTTTTCATAGAGTATGAGCAGGAAACGCAGGCTCATCTGATGTTAAGTGACATCGACGCCCATGCCGCATTCATTTGCGAGTGTGTTGTCTGAACTGGTACGCTCTTTTCTTGACTCTCGAATTCCAATTGTTTTGGAAATACTTCAGTGGGTAGTTGGTTTCACAAAGTGACGGTGCGCAAAAACGGTGTTATATAACGCCTTTTTGTGGAACGATGGACGTTGACCTGATACGGGTGGAATTTCGTATTATGCTCCGACAAATGAAAATTAGCAGTAGGTAATATTCCAAAAAATGATGGTAAATGCGATAGAACATGCAGAGAGCTCTACATCAACGTAATGCTAAGGGATCAAGCCAACGATCGGTAAATACGGTCAGCTGGAAAAAGCTGGTAATGGAGAAATCCCACCCAGAGGTGAGAACAGTTATTCCATCTCGGGTGAATTTTCCCAGTGTACAGTTGCAGCAGTTGACCCGGAGCGAAGTACTGTCTTACTTAGCCAAGCACACCATCTTGCAACCTAATTTAGCCTATACCCCGAAATGAGCGCGAAACTGAACGTCATTCGATATAAGCAAGAGCAATTAAAAAGCAAGTGCTGCACTATTGCTTGTTTGGCTTTAAATTCTATTGTTTGAAATGACCAAATCTATTTCCTTTAGACAAAGGACATTTCCACGAAAGAATAGAGAGAGCTTATTTCAAAGTTTCATTCTGATGGCAACACTTAATTGCGTTGCGAAATGGCCGACGAACGTTGCATTCAAATTGTTGCATAACCGTTATTACTGTAGCTATGACATTTTTAAGCTTTTTGCTTTGGAATAATTTCAGATATATTCGCATGTATTTTGAGGCATTAGATATGAATACCTGTTTGTAAAATGTTTTTAACTTTTAACTATTATATTTTATTTTATTTATATGTATGTTGGTAACATTTCATTAAGTGATTCAATTGTAAAAAGAAAAGTTCCTTATCTTACACAAATTACTACTAGTTGGGACCTGAAACACAAAACGAAATTAGTGTTCATCTGGAATCAAATCCAGGACACCCGCTTTCATTGGACATCTCCGTTGATTTAAATACCTACTATATTAATATATGAAACATATACATTATAATTATACTCTTACAAATTTGATTCTCATTGAAATTAGCAGAAAGTCCACAGAGCTGAAATTTATGGAAAATATGTCGATTAGAAATGGGCATAGACAAAAACATAATTTTCAAATTGGCACGTTGCCAGTTGAATAGCATTGGACAACTGGAAGTCATGAATATATTTTAGTAACACTATCGAACAATAATTTCATGCAAACTTTTATTTACATAATGTTACAGATAGCTGCTTATAACTCGTTATACTGTTTTGTATATAAGTATAGTTTGTGATTAATGTGAATGTTGTAAACTATTTAACCCCTAATTTCAGCTGTTTTCAAACATCGCGGTGAAATCAAGTCACGCAAATACTTCATAAATTTCACATTATAGTCAATGCAGTGATGATTTTTCAAAAAGTGTTAGTTTTTTTTATAGAACAGAGACCAAACAGGCAGGAGGCTCATCTGATGTTAAGTGAGAGTTGAGAGTGTCCATGGGCGGCGGTATCACTTAACATTAGGTGAGCCTCCTGCCAGTTTGCCCCCTGTTCTATAAAAAAAAAAGTGATACCGCCGCCCATGGACACTCAATGTCAGAGGGCTCGCGAGTGCATTGCCGGCCTTTTAAGAATTGATACGCTCTTTTCTTGAAGGACCCTAAGTCGAATTGGTTTGGAAATTCTTCAGTGAATTGTATCTGTAGTCTATATAGTAAATATTGTAAAACCTGACTTATGTTCGGTAACTGTTGTTGTATGGATATGTTAAGATGTATGTAAAATGAAACGCTTTGTTTGAAGTTGGGCATCAACTGAATTTAATCGTTTATAATATGAGCTTATAACTAATATAAAAGGGGTAGTGGTTTTGTGACGTTAACAAAACTAACTTGTCTTATCTGAGGACTCATAAATCTGTGGGATACTTCGATGCAACTGTAGTCGACCATTTTGGATATTATCGAAAGCGATAATGTTAAATTACAATTTATGAGTGCGGAAAAAACTAAACTCATATTGGCTTCAAGTGTGCGATGATGGTTTACACTTTGTTTACGCTTCTTCTTCTTATCGTAGGTTACATAACTCTCGTGATACGTCAATTTTTGACAGTTACCGCATAATATTTTTGTTTAGGCCCCGTCATATTTACCCTTCCGTCCGAACTTGTCGAATAACATTTTAAATTTCAACGTTTCGAACAGGCATTCACATAACGGAATATTAAACAATATTACTGAATTGTAAAGCAGTTAATAAATTAAGTGATTATAATATTCATACAAAACGAGTAAATCGAGGGAAGCTTTTAATTTAAGTTGATGCACGGACAATAAAAGTAATTGAACGATAACGAGTTATTGATTTATACCCTATTAATATAATTCCTAATTTATTTGTTTAATGTGTCATATAATACATTTTTGATTAAGTTATTTAGAGATTTTATTGTAGCATAGTGTCACTGAAAAATGCCAACATAAATAATTTATTTTGCATAACTATTAGACATTGTGTGATCTGTACCCTGACATAGTTATTATTTATCAATAGATCTATCAGAGACAAATTGAAATAAATAATATTGTGAAAAGCAGTATTAAAACAAACCACATCACGCTCCAGATTATTTCAGAATCTGTGCTTTAAATATAATAGTTTTAAAGTATGCAGAACAAAATAAAAGGAATGTATAATATATCTTACAATAAATTGGGATATAGAGAAAAAAAAAATTTATATGGTCATTTTGAAATTTTATATGCGCCTATGAACTACCAACTTTTGAAATACACTTTATAATACGCCAAACTATAAACACTTTCGTAGTTTTTACCTACACTTACAGTAGCCCTATTTTTCTCATGTTTTGTGTTATTTTGATGTAATTAAAGTATTATAAATCACCATAATATTCTGTAGTGTAGTCTGATCAGTAACTTTATCCTTTACGTTACACCGGAATATACCTTTAAGTAAATGTTTTAAATTTAAATTTAAACCCTGATAAACTTTGTTTATAATTATAATTTTATAAATATTTGATACTCTTCAAACTTAAAATTAAAATCTTAAAAAAACTAGCTCTTATTTCAGATCCAATCAACCAAGGGCCATCATTTCAGCGAGACAAAATCTCTAAGACCCTTTCAATCAGTTGGAAATTGAAATTCTAAATTAACCTTCACGTCCTTTAAAAGACTGGTTAATAATTCCAAATTTGAAAAAAAAAATGAATTATAATTTTCTAATTAAAAACTATCACCGGTTGCACAAATCGAACCATTGATACATCTTTTTTTTATTTATTATATATATAAAAGAAAGTAGTGTTAGTTACACCACTTATAACTCAAGAACGACAGAACAGATTTGGGTGAAAATTGGTATGGAGGTAGCTTAGAGCCAGGAGACGGACATAGGATTAAATAAACCAATATTTTAGCACAATGAATATAATTTTTAAATATTTGTATTTAAGAAACTCTCCTATCCTACAACAGTAAAGTTCTGAACACTGAAGAATATTTTTACGGCCTTTTTTTGACCTATCAACATTCTTTATCTTTGTTATTACACTCACTATTAAGGTTTTATGCAAAAAGAAAGCCCGAGTTCAAAATCCGTCCTAAACTTTTGCATCGTTATTTCTGTGTGCAGCTGTGCGCCTCAAAAAAATACAGGAACAATGATCTCATGTTTATTTCACAACGCTTTACTGAAGTCAGTATTTAAATTTGTTATGTTAATGTTACGTTTTCATCCTTTAGTTCTTTTAGTATTAAACGCGAATCCTAAGTGTTGATAATATTAGTTGATAGTTAATACTGAACCGGTTTTAGAAATTCTTCTACCGACATAATATGAATACGTTATCAGAAAGTAGTACTAGAGTTGGAGAGAAAGAAATATTAGATTCATTAAATCTTATATCTTTAAACCAGCAATTCTTGTATATATATAATTGGAATATCGGAATCGGCTCCAACGATTTTCATGAAACTTAGTATACGGAGGGTTTCGGCGGCTATAAATCGACCAAGCTAGGAATGATGATGATTTTTTTCTTCAAATAACCAGTTCATATTTTTTTATTATTCTATCGGTAATATTGAAAAATATTATTCATATTTCATCATTTTATTAGTATGTGATTCGTACTTAAATATAATTTTCAAAAAACACAATTTATAAAAAATAAATTAAGCGAGCAAAGCTCGGTCATCCAGGTACTATATTTATTAAGTGAATATTATATCAAGCTGCGATCTAATTAACGCGACTTATCTCAGGTCACAGCTTGTATATTAATCTAAAAATAGATATACCTTTATTCCATTTGCTTACCGTGCCTTTGTGTGTTTGCGTGACACAAGACAGATGACGTGGGACGATTCCTGGTAAAACAATGATTAAGTTTGGTATAAAGGATGGTAGGCACAGAAGGATGAAAGATGATTTGCCCAGACTCTATAGCTATCAACAGACGCAGAAATGTGTCTGGCCCATGCCCCATTTGATTCGTAACAAAATATTTTAAAGCAAAATCAAATAAATATAACATTACATCGTGAAAAATCTATTTAAAAAACACGCACGTAAGAAGTGAAACTTCTGTATGACTTTATTTTTCGAAAAATGATCTACTATATGCAACTTTACAGACTTTGGTTAAATTAGATAAAGTTTAACATAAGGCTTTTATTATAATAGGCATGAATACAAATAATACAATTATTTTACCTTATTAAGATTATTACATATTACATACTTCTAAGATTATTACAAAATTTCATTAATTGTAAATTATTCCTATCATTGTTATCGTTATTATATATTTTTTGTTATTAATGGCTTCGAATCTCTTTTAATCAACCGTGGTAGAGACAAGAAAAAGATGGCGCGTAACCTAAAAATGTGATACATAACGTAAAAATGTGACGGTATTTTTTACCAACGACGATAAAGAAGTTTTACTTCAAAAAAATAACTTGAAAATTGTTATTCATAATTTTACGTCATTAGTAGAGGTGAAAAACCTTAATATATTCCATTGAGATGAAAGTTGTGCTATCGTGAGAACTTAACGTATATATTATCAGTAGCAGCAGTTCTTTCAATAATATAAGTTTAACAGCCACATGTGAATAACTTTAACAGTTTGCAAATATTTACATGCTGAAACTTTAACGTTTCGGAGTTACATATAATATATTTTTACACTTCGGAAATTCAGTGTGTATTTCAGTTGTATAGCAGTTACTGTATGAATTTGTCTTTATATGTGGGTAATTGTGAGGTACAACGTAAAAACCTTTTTACTTATTTAAAACATATTCAAATATTTGTATTTATTATTATTATGTACTAATGGATAATTAACTTTATTATTGTCAGCAAAAATACACGTTAAAATAGATAGGTTTTCATATAATAAATAAAAAAACAGAGACGTAAACATCTTGATTCCATCAATTTCGTAATTTTTTTTAATACAACACTACACCTACTTACCTACACAGTTTTCTGTCCTGGACACACCAGGCCTTTTGGCTCTAAGGCATGCCGAATTCCTCACAATGATTTCTTTCACCATACCAACGAGTTTTAATTAATTTCACCTATTAAGAGGAATGCACACATTATACACACTCCAACACATAATGCTATGGGTTGAGAAGTGTACAAGGCACAAGGGCAATACTGCCTGCTTGTTACACCCATTTTACAAAAATCATCTCCTCTGCTTGAAACCCTATCTAAGTTAAATATATATTTTGTATAGCGAATTTTTAATAGCGGTCGCTTTGAAAAATTTATAGAATTACGAGAAACGTCGTACTCAGCAAATTCAGTGCATTTTATTTTCCATGTGATAATAAGACTAATATTTTAATACTAAATATTATTTTTATTAATGTATAGTTATCTTAAGCCTGAAGCACTTTCTAAGTTTTGTATTAGTTAAGCGATACTTTCACAAACAAACTTTGAAACAGTGAACTGTTATCTTTGTTAACATTATTGTTTAGCTCTTTTAAGTTCCTAATAATATGCTTCGTTTTGTGTTTCTTATTATTAGAAGCGATTTAATACATAAACTTATAACTTAAATTTAAGCTTAACTTAAACTTAAGACATAAAAACATACTTGGTTTGAAGTGTACTATTGACTCGGTTTTAACTTTTGACCCCGGTTTAACGATACAAATTTTCAATTCGAACCATTAAAAATATTTTAACAAATTAAAAAAAAACGAGGGAGGAAGTTCGATTTAAACAAAATTTACGAGTTCAATGTATGTATATATAGAACCTCCACCTCCCATAGAACTCGTAAGTATCGCCTACCTCATCTGATAAACGCGGACAATAAAAAAGCAATATAATATCCATAAATAAGATTTGTGTGGATAGATTAAATATAATTTGTATTTTCTTTTTAATTTTCTTGCAAAGTATTTCCAATTAAATTCTAATGTAATTCCTGATTTTTTTTTTATTTTTAACCTTATTTTTTTATACGGTCTTCTTCTTCCGGTAGAAATTTCTTGTCATTTAAAAACGTAGCTTATATAATCAATCTTGACATTAAAATATATTAACAAGAGCTACGATATGGCCGTTGATACACATTTTCTATTAAGAATATACGTTAAGCAATGAGTACATAACTCGTTATATTACTGATATATCGAGTTATGTACTCATGTTCTCAGAGAACAATTTATATAGGCACATAGAAAAGGATTCTAATGTTTTCACAAAAATTACTTTAAGCCTATTTAACTCAGTGTGCTTCAATAATTAAAACCGTAACATTAAATACACGTTATTATTTTCTCAATTTTATAAATTCTTTATACTCTGTGTATTTATTGACTAGCCCAAGAGACACAGTTGTCCATACACCTTCTAACTTTAACCAAACTATACATAAGTGACAGCACAACTGTGACAGAACTTATCATAGTAATAAACTTTCTTTGAAGGTTTATGTAAGCACAAATTTATGTATTTGCAAGTACTTTGTACATAAAGTAACTCTACTTTGGTTATTGTCATTTGGTTTTTATCGTAATATGATCTTATTGAAAATTGTAAATGATACTTCCTACTTGCTTGAAATGCTCAATTATAAATTTCAATTAATAAACGTATGGAAAGTAATAAGAGTTTTGGTGGTAGTCACGAAAAAGTAATTAAATCATAATAATAAGTCTTTATTCATTTAAGTTGGTACATTTTTCTTTTCATAGTGTAAGATTTGGGAACCCTTTTAAGTAAATATACCTGTGTTAGGGTTCCCAGCTCTTCCATAACAAAGTTAATTACATAAAATAATTTAACCAGTTCATTTCCTTTTTATTTTTTACTTGTTAAACCGTTATCATCACACCTGATTGTGTGCATGAGAAGTGTGTGAGAGAGTGAATGAGTGAGTGAGTAGGTGAGTGAATGAGTGAGTGAGTAGGTGAGTGAATGAGTCTCAAAAGCAGTTCTAATACTGCATAAGGCGTGATAATAAGCCAGTCTTTTATTCGGGTTTTTAGGTTGTAGGCGGTGAGAGGGTAGATGTTAAGCAGCCTGTTTAATTTATTATATAAATAGGCTGCTTGCATATTGCGTCTAGCGAAGTCGGTCCTTACGGTCTGACCGACTACAACATCCCTATTTCTTTTTAAGACCAGCCTATTCTCAAACGGGAGCGCTCTGTGGGTTTTTAAAATTAGATTCAGGACAAACAGCTTCCTAACGGAAAGTAATTTGCTAAGATGATAGAGCTCTTCCGATGGGAATCTGTATGGCCGGAACATCATCACTTTTAAAAGAGCCCTATGTCCCCGTTCCAATTCCAAAAATTTTGTTTTATTGGCCGCACCCCATATGTTTATGCAATATGTTAATACGGTCTGAACGAGTGCTGTGTAAATTCTTTCAAGTATTACATACGATGTGATGTATCGCAAAATTTTAAAGATGTATGTAAATTTCCGTAATCTACCAGTCATGGACTCTATATGAGGATACCATGATAGCCGTTCGTCTATGTGAATGCCTAAGTATTTGGTAGAGCTAACTTTTGTAATTGGAGGACAGGGGCAGTTACCGACACTTTGCATATCGCAGTTATGTAATTTAATTTTAAAATCTTTAGGTGGTTGCGTTCGATTAGAAATTCTGAAAAATATATAGTTAGTTTTCTCTTTATTGAGAGACAAAAGGTGGAAATCAAGCCAATTAGCAATAGTTGTCAGTCCAATTTCCGTAGATTTTTTCACTTCTGCCCAGTTAGTTCCTGTGAAAAGTACAGCTGTGTCATCTGCATAGGAAAATATTTGCCCGTTATCAAGTTTTAGATTACTTAACGCATTAATATATATTAGAAATAACG
The DNA here is from genome assembly GCF_905147795.1 of Pieris rapae. Classification (NCBI taxonomy): domain Eukaryota; kingdom Metazoa; phylum Arthropoda; class Insecta; order Lepidoptera; family Pieridae; genus Pieris; species Pieris rapae. Next base: position 7,163,939 of record NC_059523.1, on the reverse strand, counting down.
TTGGGCCTAATATGCTTCCTTGCGGAACCCCATAGGTTATTTCCATTTCATCACTTATGTAGTCGCCTATTTTCACTCTCTGTGTTCGCCTTGAGAGGTAGTCACAAAATAGATTTAGGGGTATATCTCTTATTCCTATTTGCTCCATATTATGTAAAAGTGAAGAGATACAGACAGTATCGAAGGCCTTTCGTAAATCTAGAAATGCACCAAGGCATTTCTTTCCCTTATCTAGGTTTGTCACTATCAGAGACGTAAATTGAGATATGGCATCTTCCGTGGATTTTCCTTGCCTGAATCCATATTGTGAGCTTGATAGAATATTAAATTTATTAAGGTAGTTTATTAATCTAATATTCAGAAGTTTTTCTAGTACCTTGGAGATGGCTGGAAGAATTGAAATCGGCCTGTAATTATTGACTTTGTCCTTATCGCCGGTCAATCAAATTAAAATCTAGAAAAAAAAAACCAATAATATTACATTATCTTTTTAATAAAAATCATATCGTCCACATATCAAAATACAAATACATTTACCAATGTGCAGAATCGTTTGAACGGTTTTCAAAGGGCAAAATAATCTTTATCGTAGTTCATTAAAGGAATGATTATGCCATCATAAATGGAACTTAGAATGCCTCAAGCTGTGATATGGTAACCATATTAGAAAGATATTTTTATAAAATTATCCATTTCATGCCCTGATAGGTTGTGTAGGCCTTTTTCTATATTATATTATATTTCATTTGCATCACTTCTGGTTCAAAATGAATAAACTGATTAAAATTCTTTATCTGGCTCAATATTTAAATGAACTACATAAGTTTGTGCTTAATCTACAAGAATAAAGCAATCGTTTGAATTTTAAAGAATAGTGGAAAATGTTTAGCGTAGAATGCCACAATTATAAAAATTTAAATATAGAACGTCGCCCGTAAATGTCGCGCCAACAACGTCACAGTTTGACACCTGTAAATGACAAAGGGCATAAACAAAAGAATCTTTACAATAGACACAGGCAGCAGTAAACGGTCGTGTGCGAGTGCTCGCTTCCGGACCGGTCGAGAAGGAAATGGTGCCACCCTGCAGACAACCTTCATTTCCTGTGCAGTCCTTTTACTGGGAAGTTTGTTTGAGACCTTGAATACTTTAAAATGAGATAAAATTACTTTGGATGTAGAGTAAAATTTCTTAAAGTACTATGTACTATGAAAATTATTTCAATTTACAAAAGTTTACTAACGTCATAGTTCTGGTCCTCTCTGCCAGTTCTCAAACACTAGCTACTAGTATTTAAGATTTTATTTATATCACGATGTTGAAGGGTTTAGGGGATTTAAATTTAGTTAATTTAAACCATCTTATATTTGTGGCAAAAGCTGACCTTTTGTACTTCACACAATATAATTTAGTGAAGTGAAGTGTTGTGACTCCAAATTACTGAACATTTTCCAAATAACTTATGACTATGTTAAGATCTATGATACATACTAGGTCATAAAATTAAAAAAAAAAGAACAATCTACTTCATAGAATACAATATCTCGTATTCTTTTTACGTATACCTTTCTATCGACTAGCTTAATTTACCTACCAGTTAAGCGTGCTCTTCCGATTTAGGTACAACAACAAAAAAACGCCTAATTGTACAAAAAATAAACATCGTAAACGTTGCCTGGCACCGTATATCAGAATAATTTATCAGAGAGCCTTTGTAATTTATGCAAGAAGTGCGGCGTTCTAAAATGGCATTTTTTGCTACATAAATTCTGTTTGTGTACAGCGAACGAAGATGTCATTTAAGTTGTAAATGTTTTAGTAAAATATAACGTTCTTAGATTAAGTAAATATCTAGTACAGTTTCATAAACAGTGTGACTATCTAACGACATAAAATTCTGTTCTTTGTCTAGATTATGTTACTTTAATGTGAAAGAACTCTGTGGCTTAGTGTAGTGTCTCATTAAAAGTTCGCCAATGTTTCATGTTTTATCGAACTATGACATCCATTATCAGGACATTGATATTTTTCTCCTCAAAAAAAAGATGTTAAGAAGAACTTATGTTCTAAGTATTATTTGTTGTTTCAATGTTAAATTTCAGTTTTCTTTATTTTTTTTTTGTGTATCTTTGCTTTAATGTACTTGCTTATTTTCTGTTTCATATACTTATATTGTTTATCTAGGTAATCGGTTTTGGCTTTCTGTAATGCCTTAGTGTTTTTTGTCTTATAGAAGCTGTAATTTCACTTATAAATAAATTAATAACATGCATACTGATGCACACCGAATTAGATGAAAAATTTACTGTGACATAAAACATCACCTTGACTTAAATAAGATAAATGTTAAAATATGCCTACATTTCAAAATGAATAAAGATAGGAATTAGTCCGAGACTTCGTTGAGGAAAATGTCGGCATTTCACACATTTCTGCAGAGCTCAACGGCTGAACGAACAATTCATGTCAAAGTGCGAAACAGGATGTCTCGCAGTGCTTTCATCTGTTAAATTATCGAGTTCCACCCTGACAGTAATGACATTTCAAAGGAATCAATGGTCTGAAAGCTATAAATATATGTTATATTGTTAGTAATACATATCGAAACAGAATTTTCTAAGTTTTAAGAGGAAACCCAGTGTCGAGAATGCCGAAGCAAAATGGTGTCTTAAAGAATAAAATAATAATGATCACAAGAAATGTCATAGCGCACTTACTGCTCTATGCTTGTCAAGATCTTTTTTAGATAATAATATAGCCATAGCCCATAAGTCAAAGATTTTATGATATCGTCTAATCCATTTAAGTCTCTTAGGATTTGTAGCCAAATTGTTTTTGTATTTTTTTTAATTAACACCATTTCGTGACCCTTGTGCTTAATCTTAATATATATAAATCTCGTGTCACAATGTTTTTCCTCAATGGAAATGGAAAAGATCAGAACAGAAAAGAACAGAGCAGAGCATACATAAATTGCAGCCTGTTTGCAGTCGTTTGTTCCGAGTATTGACAGTGAGCGAATGTTCTATTCTAGTTTATTATATATCTAAATGTCATATACATATGTATAAGCTACTAGCTGCTTCCGCGAACTTCGTTTCTCCTTAATGCCTAGCCTACCTTTTTAGTACATGCCAACATGGATCATTTTGCTATGCTACCCCCTTTTTTTATTGAGGGGAATGCATTTCCGCAGAGAGTGTGGGACTCGATCTAAAAGCCCTACCCACTAAACCTCTCCCACCAAACACGTCACTGTTGGGATAACTTGGGGTCGCGTAAGCATTCTACCAAGAGACCCCGTGACTGGCTGCTGCAGCAACCATCTTCTATTACATTGACATTGCCTTAGAAGTCTTTACTGTAGGGTTGCAATTTCTTGCACCCAACACGTGATTCGCCGCCATGTTCTCGCTTGCTCATATAATTAATGGTTATTGTGCCTCACTCGACATAGATAGGTATAGTATGTCGCGGATTTTTTTGTAGATATTTATAAGATCTACAATTACTTAGAACATTTTATGGTTCTATCTTTAATAGTTTAGGCAGGGTACGCAAAATAAGTAACTTTTTTGGTTGATTTTTTACACCTTGTGTCCGAAAAACCCCAATATCTTACGGAACCTTATTTTTTTTCAAAATTAAATATATATTATAGCCTATATTACTCGTGGATAATGTAGCTTTCGAATGGTGAAAGAATTTTTAAAATCGGTCCAGTAGTTTTTGAGCCTATTCATTACAATCAAACAAACAAACAAAGTTTTCCTCTTTATATTATTAGTGTAGATTAGCTTAGTAATTAGCTCTCTAAAAAGTTATATGGGAGAAAAACGTATTTGTAAAGAAACCGTTTTAAACCCAGCGTGTAATATACTTTCCTTCGTAGTATATCGAATATCGAGATATTATCAGCGATGAGGCAACGTTCATTACTTTTTCTTATGATATTGAAGTCTTCGTAAGTGGTTATTTCCGATATCACCACTCGATCGCATATCAGAATTATCTTGTCCATTCTTGGATCTTTGCCGTTACCTTTATTTTATAAATAGGAGGGTGCAGCGATATAATATAACGTTACCATGGTGATTGTATATCTATTCGTAAATTGGTTTATTTTAAGTGAGGAAATTTACACTATTTTATTTTATTTGTGGTTTTAAATAGATATGCTACATTTTAAATAGATAGTTTAACATATCATTTTAGAGTATTCTACACAATTTTTGTCATTTTTTTCAACTTGTGTTTTACTGCTCAAAATGTAACTCGCGGTCTGTTAGAATATTATAAAATGTGTAATAAGTTGAATTCTTTTCGCATTAGATTCTTTAAACCACATTTCAAAAAGATTCATGAAAACAATTTTTCATTTGCGGCGGCAGGTGGACAGACACCGCTAAAAGCTGTTTCGTGTTGGGACGAAGTGACGCGAATCTCTCATTTATTACCGAATTTACAAGCACCATTACGCTGGAGTTAAATAGACTTCGTTCAACTTTGAAGGACGTTTATTTGATACTAGCTGACCTGGCAAACGTCGTCTTGCCAAACTACTACCTTTAACTCAGCGCCATCTGTTAGAATTGTATCAAATAATAAACAAATGTTAATGTTATCGTAATTTTAGTAAGGATGCCTATTTTTTTGAAAATGAAATATAGCCTATGTCACTCAGGAATGATGTAGCTTTCCAACAGTGAAAGAATTTTTCAAATCTGCCAAGTAGTTTCGGAGCCTATTCAATTCATACAAACAAACAAACAAAAAATCAAACCTTTCCTCTTTATAATATTAGTATAGATGACGCGGCTTGTTTGTTTCCCGTGTGCACCGTAATGTGTTTGGCTGTGTAATTGATTTTAAAGGAATAAATTATGCTTTTCAATCCGTATCATTTTGTTTTCAATCAAATTCAGGACATCAGAAATATATGTAAGAAAGATAAAATATTTTTCTGGTAGAAACATTAAATTATTTATTCAATATTTTCATAGTTAAACTGTGGGCTATGAACGGCAACAGTCCTCTTTAACTTCCAATTGCGGTACCAGCGATTCCAGGATTTCGACTTCAGCAATAATGAGAGAACTACATCGAGAGATGCTATGCACATAAGAAGTATAGTTTTAATACGAATACTATTATTTGTATAAAGTCGATGCACAGTTTAAGATTAATTGTTTGGGCTGCTCCGAAATGAAGCTCGCAAAAAGTGGGCAAATGTGCGTCTTTTAGGCGGGCGTGATTTACCTAAGTCTTACCTTTCAACCAGTAAGATGCCTGTAAGCACTTGTCTATTTGCATGAGAAAACTCGTAAATAGACGCACTATGAACTTACCTTTATATTTAAATATATATATACATATAAACTAATATTATAAAGAGGAAATAATTGTATGTAAGTATATAACGAATTGGCGCAAAAAGTACTGGAATGATTTAAAAAATTCTTTCACAATTTTGTTGCTACATTTTTACTAATTAATATAGGCTATGTGCTGCGAAAACTATAGATGATAGGATAAAAAACACTGTCTCGACTCAATACGTTGTCGTAAAATCGTTTCGTTGGGTTGTGTGGCGTTTTAATCATGTGTTTCTGTCTTAACTCAAGTGTTGTTAAATACAACAGTGTAATATATTGGGATACTTTAAAAAATGTTTTAAAAACTAACGTATAATACATACCAATACTGACTCATTAAATTCTATAAAAAGCGTCTCTTATAAAACTAAGATAATGGTAAGATGTGTGTTTGAGCAATGATTCACTTAATGCCGTGTCACTTAATAGTGTCTTTTTTTATGAATTGCTTTAAAGTTGAATATCCCAAAGTTTTTTTTAAACATCTTCCATAAAAGCTAAGTACTACAAGCCTTTTAAAAATAAATAATGTATACTCACGAGTAAAATCCGCAGTGAAAGGCTGCCCCTGGCATTTTTCTCATGTGTACAATCTAGGCATTGAAAGAGTTATTTCGCAGCCAAAGAGGCTCACACAAAGAGGCTTTTATCGCAACGGACGCGTGAAACGCCCAACTCAATGCCGCAATAGATATATAAGGTTAAGAGGGTTAGCGGGTATTTATCTAATACCTATAAATAAAATTAATATTCTCTTTGAGCGTCTATATTAACATCACGGTACTATTAGTGATTATTTCTTATTTGTATTGATTGATGTTGTCCTAGTGTTCAATATATTATAGAACATTAAATTAAATACGGCGTATGAAGAACCTATTAGGTAATTTTTTTTATGTCGATGTTGTAAGAAAACTTCAATGGCCTGTCTAGTAATAATTTGTTTTCGGTATAACTAAAAAAACTAGGACTCGTTATGGGACGTAGCATCGGTAATCTTAATATATAAATTAATTAAATTAAGTTGTTTGTCCGCTATGGGCATCTAGACTACATAACCGATTTCAATTAAAATTGCACACCCTGTGCAGTTTGATTTAAGTTAGTAAGTAGTTTGATGTAAGTTTGAACTTAAAAGATAGAATAGCTAATTTATATATAATTCTACATGTGTATGCCACTGAACTCCACTTAAGCGGCTGGGCCGATTTAATTGTTTTTTTTTTGTATGCGTTTGGGTTCAAAAATAAGTACGGCAGATGGCGTTGCAGTCGATACTCTCATACTATGTTTAATATTCTAATCACTTGATTATCATGCAGGACTTATCCGTCGCTTCCGCTAGTCTATTCATAAATGAAATCACTACCAAAAAAAATTATCTTAGGCAAACCATAAAGGCTTATATATGCCACTGAATTAATTTAGTTAGGTCAATTTAATTCATAAATTTCACAAGTCTCTGGCCTTCAGTTCTTCATAATATGATGAATGCAAGTGAAGAGAACATAAGTGACATTGGCTTATGAATATGTTGCCTTGAATTTAATGAAGAGTTTTGTGGGCGTTTTGTAGAACTTTTCATGCGATCTAATTCCTTTTCAATTATTTTATTCACTTTCACTATGATTTAGAATAAATTTTTGTATAAGTTGTAATAAAATTATGGGCAACGATTTCAGCTTGGAAAATCGTATTTCTACGCTTATCCTAGTTATGAAAGGTTAAACTTTTCTTATAATAAAAATTATTATTATAATTTTAAAAGTTTAATAAGCAGTAATCCCTCGTTTCCTGTTGGCACAGTCGTCTTATTATCTTTTTATCTAAGAAGAAATACATACAAAGAATCTAAGGAATAGAGATTGCTGCGCAACTTGGTGCGATCGTAAGCTGGATTCGGAGAAATAATATTTACAGGTTAGAAAACACTAAAATCTACATTTCGCTATGATGAAACATATTGGACGATAAGGCATATTGTCGTCTAAAATATAATATGTGAAGCAATGAAAAATAAAACTCGTTTAAACGTAATCGGAGTAAGAAAGTTACGATAAGCGAGATAACTAAATGAGATTCTGACACTTTCATGATTATCCATCTTTTGATTGGATTATTTTTACATACAATTTACTAAGCAGGGTTTTCCTAGTGGCTTCAACGTGCAATTCTCATGACGGAGGTTTCCGGAGATAGGTTTAGATCTCCGGCTAGGCTCCAATAGACTTTCTGTCGATGTGCGAATTTGATCGGTTCGGTTCGGGCGAATAAGGAATACCGTCATGTCTTAAGCCCAAAAAATCGACGACGTTTGTGGTGAGAAGCAGCCGCAGAAATATCAGTAACTTACCTATTTGAAGAAGCAAATGAAAAGGTTGTAGTACCACCGGTTACCAATACACCACTCTATCCAATTTCATTTTAGTCTCGATGTGTTTAATGTATTTATACCTACGTATATAAGTCATAGAGTTAAATACAATGAAATTTATTATTTTATGGATTTGTTTACATATAACCCTATTTAAGATAAGCGGCAGAAACTACCACAAAATCGGTTCAATATTCGGAATGTGAACTCTCGCACTTTAAAAAGTTCGTTAGCTAAAGGCTACAAATGGATGTGATGGATGTAAAAACGTTCAGTCCCCATGGTAAAATTTCTCACAAATATCTACTAATCTCTATTAATCTAATTTAAAAATAAGAACTGTGTGCATTTTGGACTCCAAAATCCAACAAAGCATATTATATAAAGCCTGAATTGTCCAGTTTTTGAGGCTGCCGTTGCTAATTGTTTAAATAAAATAAATTGTTTATAGCTCCAGGTCCCACCTGTGGAAGTTTCTGTGACAATGTTTAGTTCGTAAATATATTAATAGGAAGGAAGGTGAAGTAGTAAATAAAAAACATACAATAAAAAGCTGTACTTGTAAGCTGAAAATATATATGCATACTAGCAGACCATATAGCGTGTATGGAGAAGACCAGATGAACCCGAAGGCTTCTTAAACGGAGACTTCGGCAGAACAAAAGACCGCGCGGCCGACCACCGGCTATCGTCCAGAGGTTGGCTCCAAATGGTTACACAGAGGCTTGTGTAGGGTGAAGGAAAACGGAGGAGGCCCGCGTCCAAAAATTTACCAAATGATAATGATTATGGTACATACTAAAATAAAATCCCAGATAAAAACATTTTTTTATATTTGTTGACCTTCTTTCAGCTAAGTGACATCTCGTAGCCGTTATAGAAAACGTGTACTCGTCAAGAAGGTTTCTGCAGACATTACAGAAGTATTGTGTCCCTAAAACATTGTGCATAAAAAGTTTATGTGGATAGTAGTAGATGGCGCTTACGTCAAGAATAATGAAAATTATAAAAATAACAGAAACTAAACAACTTTTAATGAAGCATTTTTTTAAAGTAACGTTTTATAGTCATGATATAGAAAATTTAATAGCAGCAATACTTTGAAATAATCTTATTATGTTGTTTTTTCAGGAAAATACAGGTAAACGTCCCATTCCATGTCTCATCACGGTTCCATGAATAATTCTATTAGATAAAATACTTCTATTAGAACGCAATAGATGGCGTGCTTTTACGTAGCATATTCAAATTAAATCGTATCTAAGGGTAATGTGCTGTATTTTAAATTTTGGCCCCAATCAACTTCTGTTAGCTTTTATTTTGTTGAATTTGTGAGGTATTGTATTAGTATTCTTGTCAAAAATATAAAAGCGAATGTTAATAAAATGCTACAGTAACAGACGAAATACTAATATTTAGACGCTATACTTGTTTCTTTTCTTCTTAAAACTACATTGAATTAAATGTCACTAAAATACGGAGGCGGAAAGTGGCGGAAGGTTTTTCTCTTGATAATACAAGTAGAAGGTTCATAGAACACCCTCAAATGTCAAATATATCTTAACTCCATTTAACTGATACTCAAATGACATTTTACATTTGACTCAAAAATTATCATGACTGTCTTCAACATTTCATGAATGAAAAGGTGGTTCCAAAGGTCTTGTCATGAATTAAAAACCATGATGATACCCATGCCTAAAAGTTCCATGGATTTTTACTTGGTTTGCACTAAACTGAACAGCGTGATAGTACTCAGAAAATGAATTAAAAATAGCGAGTGTCGAAAAAGCATACGTGAAATTAGCACAACAATTGAGTTCCGACTGACCCTGAATGTGCAGGGGGTGCATTAGTGGCATTATTTTACTGGTTTTGTATGAGTAAGGATATTCTTTAGTTTATTCAGAACAAAGGCTCAGTATCTAATCTGAATTTTAGTTTTCAGATTTTAATTAATTATTTTTTTAAATCACACACTGTTGTTCTTTAGGCACTATTATTGCGTATACTTATAGTCTAAAAGGGGTCTGTATTAATATTAGAAATATATATACAATATCTGTTTATATACTTACATCGGTTATCAACAATATGGTCATTAAAAGTCATTAAAAGTCATCATAAAGGGAATTGTGTAATAAAACTCTTATCGTCCTTTCAAGTGTATGCAAAAAGGTTTAAACAAGGGCAGAGCTCTCAAATGTTACAAAGGGTAATGCATTTCCTCTTGTAAGAGAATGGGAAAGAGGAAAACCGTGCAATACCCTAACAACGGTTTCCGGTAATCCAAAATGAACTTCCGACCGATTTTCACGCTTATTTTATAGTAAGGAGGTTGAGATATATATTTTACAACAAACAAGCTAAACGCTGAAATAACATTATAGTAAGTTTTAGGTTTACATTTCAAATTAAAATAATTAAATTTACATAAACAGCTATTTAGAAATTTATTTTAAAATATCATTTAACAGTTGTATATACATTCAATACATTATATTTAAATAATAATAGGCGTTTGGTTGTAATGACTTACACTATTATTTACAACTCTTTTTATTATCAGATGTGGGACTCGACCCACACCAGAATCACTGCTATCATTGTCAGTCCATGGAAGAAGGAGGAAGAGGATGTAAGCGTTAGAGAAGCTTCGTAGTCGCATTCTATAAATCTCTACACCTACAAGTATTGTCAAACAGCTTAACTACAAAATATATAACTGTTAACTTATTAATACATTATATTATTATTTGTTAATACAATTAATAGCGTCCAGTGTTAATGAAAACCGATATTAATAACAGTGGTGATAAAAAGTAATTCCATTTTTTTTATTGAGACACTTCTTCCATACATGCTATGTATGAAGAATAGTTCGATAAATTGTCTTCAAATTGATTCCGCAGAACAATTTACGTTTTATCCGGGTGACATTTGGTCATAGTCAGGCTATTAAAGGCCACTTTAACGGTCAAATATATTTCGCCTTTGTTCATTGAGCGTTAAATTCCCGATATGTCGTGTCGCAAAACTTATATCACTTTTCCGCATCTATACGAACTCTTGAAAGTTATAACTTACTCTTTAAATTTTTTTAGAATTGCAATAGTGAAGTTTTTTTTTATAGAACAGGGGGCAAACGGGCAGGAGGCTCACCTGATGTTAAGTGATACCGCCGCCCATGGACACTCTCAATGCCAGAGGGCTCACGAGTGCGTTGACAGCCTTTTAAGAATTGGTACGCTCTTTTCTTGAAGGACCCTAAGTCGAAATGTATAAATAATAATTATACAATTATAAGTATGGACGGAGTGTATATATAATAGTATACTATTAATGGATATACAAAAAAATATAATAGGTCTAATAAGTAATATAAGCTTAGGAGGTTTCACATAAAGGACCTTATTGTTTTTACTGTCATCAAAACAAAAGAGGAGGTTATCTTCTTCGTCAGTGGTTGGTTTTGTAATAAGATACATAGCTTTCAATTTACGACACATGGAGATCCTGTTAGTTTTTTTTTTAAATTTAGGTACCAAAAATTAATTTTTACATAACAAAGTTTACAATCCATAAATAAATACAGTCAAAATTTTTGTAACGACATCGAAGGGTCTTCTTATATTTGGTAGTAAAAACCGATAGTCGTAAGAACCGATGACGTTGTTATTAAGTACCTAATACAACAGAATTCAGTCGGGACCTTTGATTTTGGTCAATATAACTGGTATGTAGTTCTAAACGATGTCATCGTAAACGGTTTTGACTGTATAAGAATTAACTAACATTTACATTATTATAATAATGATATAGATAAATTTACTTCACCGACCGCTATAATGAGTCATATAAAATCTTTGTTCCCCGTCCGTTAATAAATGAATCATCATTAAATACATTTATTCATGTTCGTAACATAATGTACATTTATGAATGTTAAAAAAATGTATTTAAATGCTTCTAATTTTACATTTACTGCCAGTTCTCAGTATAAATACGTTTAGTTAATTTCGTGTAGACGCTTCTTTTTACTAAAAGGATTTTTAAGTGCGTATATTGAAGTCTATCGTCGAATAACATGAAGCTTAAAACCATCAAACAAAATAGATTGAAAGGCATAGGTATCTTTGTATAGATTATTGTTACTTAGATAAAAATAGCAACTGCGTATTTTGAGATTATATATTTAATGAAAGGGTCCCAGACATAAACCAGGGCTTAGAATTCAAATATCACTTCTTTCGCATAACCAAAATTGCAATAATGTAACAGAATACACGTCATAACAGACAGAAAGGTTGATATGATGCGATTACATATTCACCCACTTCCAAGTTCAGGTTGAAGGCTTATAACTCGGCTACAACTCCTTCTACGTGCTCAGAAAACTTATTTGATTTATGCGTTGCGGTACGACTGTAAAAAGGTTAAAAGATCAATACTGCGCCTCTCAGAATTATGCTGGATATTATGTCTTTTGACAGCGTAGGCGGTTCAATTTTGAGATTTATTTCTCTTCAATGTTTTCGCTTCAGTAACTTTGTAACATTCTAACAAGGTTTATTGTTTTAAGTAAAGTTCGCATAGGTTCAGCAAGTCTATAAATAATATCCAGTGACTGTACAATCCTTAGCCCCAGATTTCTGTTTCTTGATTTTTCAAGGCTGAAGCCTTCTGTGCCTACTCGTCTGTCAAGAATTCCCTACTATTAAAAGTATTAACTGAACGATGTAATAGGGCCTTTAAACACACGGCAGGAAGTCTTGTGACTGGCCAGTAGACTAATATTCTTAGTTAATAATAGAAAAATTAATTGAAAGTTAAAATATTTATATGAACCTGTACTAAACGATTTATTACGAAAATCCTTTAGGAATTATTAAACGATCTCACAGTTGAAGAATTCCGAGCGCAATCAGTGTGCAAAGTGTAATTTTTTATAAGTTTTAATTTTGCTTCTCGAAATAAGAAAAAGAAGTGTACTAATGGATTCCCTAGTAGATTGGTTCGATATGGTAATCTCTCGGACCAATTAGCTAGAGCAAACTTTGACTACAGCAAGTTAAGACAATTTTTACTTGCAAGACTCCTTGGACCTGGAATTTGTTATTTACATTAAATGCTAACTGCCATATTCAGAGTAATTATTCATCTTTTCTTCTTTCAGCGGAGTAATAATAAGCGTTTAGATATTCTGATGTACGATCTATATTTTGACATGATGTTTTACAATAATAATTATTATTTCTTTTCTCTTTCAGCTGACACATTTCAAAATATTTCCATAAAACTTGACTTGTGAAAATGGCTCTCTTAAATGTGTCTTAACTAAAGTTTAATTTATTGTCATCAATTAAAGTTTCTAATTTATTATTGGAGAAATACCTTTATCTCTTCAGCTGATATTAAAATAACTTAAATGTCATCAAGAATTTTTGTACATTAGTATAATGATACATAGGAACAATAATATTATTGTACGAATTGCACGTCCACTTCACTGTTCAAATTATGTGTCTTTACTTTTCTGGGCTTAGAATTTGTAATTTTAAATTAGTTATGGCTGGATTTAAGTTAATTTTAAATTTGATTTGAATTTAGATGTTCCATCGCTTTTTCAAGTTTTCTTATACATAGAGGCTTTGCTTTTTATATTCATATTTTTGCTTTTTTTAATATAGGCGGATGAATAGAGTTTGTGTCCGAACTACAAATCTAAAGCCCATCAAATCTTAATAAAGTTCAAGGCGTTAACCACATCTCACCTTTAATCTCACTTCTATTTAAAGTTTTAAGCTCCTTTCTGAACAACCTATTTTGGGTATGTATTTACACTTGGGAACTACTTGCTTTTAAATGTACCCTACCTGACCCTTATCTACAGGGATGCATTCACAGATAGAATTTTTTTTTTATGGAATAAGGGGTAAGCGGGCAGGAGGCTCACCTGATGTTAAGTAATATCGCCACCTATGGACACTCTCAATGCCAGAGGGCTCGCGAGTTCGTCGCTGGCCTTTTAAGAATTGGACGCTCTTTTCTTGAAGGACCCTAAGTCGAATTGGTTCGGAAATACTTCAGTGGGCAACTGGTTCCACAAAGTGGTAGTGCGCCGCAAAAACTGCCTTGAAAACGCCTAGTTGTGGAACGGCGGAAGTCGAAGTGATACGGGTGAAATTTCGTATTCAGCCTCGACGTCCGATGATGAAACTCGGCTGCAGGATTTTAATGTTACTTAATAATAATATATTTTTTAAATGTTACCAACAAGTATAGAGGTGTATTTTTTATAAATGAATAAGATTTAAATATAAATAAATAATAAAACACTATTAGAACCTTATATTTAACATATCTAAATGTATATTTTATGTTCTTACTAGAAAGTGCGTTTTAAGTTACATAAGTCATTTTGAAAAAGTACAGTCAAATTTTATTATAATTTGAGAATGGAAAAATAATACTATAGATTAGTATTATTTTTTACATTAAAGTTAAATTCATGCTAATTATTAAAATTTTAAGCCAAATCCGAAATAGGACTTTACATTGAGTCTTCGAATCCGAGACTGTCGCTCGTAAATCTGTTATCCCGTGCAAATACGTGGAAGGTATGTGTTGACTTACAAATGGACTTACTCAGTATTTACCCGTTACTTGAATTGCAGAGATATCTTCATTTCTATATTTGAACCATTGTATTGAATATCAACAAGAGACGAACAAAATATTTATTAAGTAAACACAAAAGTTAAACAATTAATATCGTAATAAGAAACTTCGTACCTTCAGGGCAGAAATTACTTTTACATGCATTATATTTTTATGATTTCTGTTTAGCCTGACGCTAAGCTGTCTGACACACTATATTTTACAATCGTTTTAGCAAGTGTTAGGTTTCTAGGATCCGGAAGTGTCACAAATGAAATCCAAGCCCACCAATATAATTAATCATTTTTCTTTAATAGTTTGATTTATATTTTTATAGAATTTAGATTTTCTGTAGTCTAACTAAAAATCCGATACGTTTTGAGTTATGCCGCTAAGTCCCAAAGACTGCCACAGCGGTGCCGGTTTGTTCACGCTGTTTTTCGTCTAGAAGCAAGTATTTATTGTGCAATACAATCATCAAAAAGAACGCAGCGAATTATATGTTCGTACCTTAATAATATGGGAGAAAATAAATTATTATTATTATTATAACCTGCATAACTCTGAGATATATTATAAGACGAACGTAGTAGGAAGTGACAATTGGAATTTTGTTTTCAATCAAGTTTCCAATCAAGCATCACCTTTTATGAATAATGTTTTAGTAATAAAAAAACAGAAAAATGATAACTTTTTATTACTATTATATCAACTACTATCCCCGTGCACCAATGGACTTTCTTTCTATGTGCGCATTTGAAGTTTGCTCGAACGGTGAAGGAAAACATCTTGATGAAACATGTCAGACATGTTTTAGACCCACAAAAGTCGACGACGTGTGTCAGACACTGGAGACTGATCACCTATTGGCCTATTCGTTTTAAATATGATCATGAAACAGATTCAGAAATATGAGGCCAAGACCTAAAAGAGATTGTAGCGCCACTGATTTATTTATTTATGTATTCTTTACGAGTATACATATTACTGTTAGTCTGCACAACTATTTTTTTTTTCACTTCTAAATCATCGTTTTACTCTCAAATTATAGATATTATCAAAGACAAAACAATCTCTTTGTTTTGATCTTTGATACCTTTGAGCTTTTACGACTCCTGTATATTAATTTTAATGATCTTCGTCGCTTTAATTATTTATTAACTCGTCAGTTTGAGATTACGATACTTGGAAGTCGTTTATATTTCACTATTGCCCGAGTTTCTTCGTTCAAATAGAAACTGGAATGCGTAGCTTAAAAGTTCCGCCTTATATAAAAATGTTATATTTTTATTGTTTGGTAATTTTTAATATTATTGATGTGTACGTGTTTTAAACATCATATCCTGCACTTATTTTTTTTTTTACTTGTTTAAGCATGTTTTAGAAATATATAAATCCAACATTGTTGGCCTAGTGGCTGCAGCGTGCGACTCATACCTGAGGTCGTAGGTTCGATCCCCGGCTGTGCACCAATGGAGTTTCTTTCTATGTGCGCATTTAACATTTGCTCGAAAGGTGAAGGAAAACGTGAGGAAACCGACATGTCTTAGACCCAAAAAGTAGACGTCGTGTGCACTGGAGGATGATCACCTACTTGCCTATTAGATTTAAATATGATCATGACACAGATTCAGAAATCTGAGGCCAAGACCTCAAGAGGTTGTAGCGCCACTGATTTATTACATTTATAAATCCAAGACGTTTTTGACAAACGGGAGCTTACCATAGCTTAAAGTATGTAAAGAGCTTTGTATTATTTTACCACGTTGTTTATTAAAAACCACTTAATTAGTTGATCAGACGGCGTAACATATTTCATATTGTGTGATTTTTTGTTAAATGAAATAAGTTATATTGAAACGGTGTATTACTATATTTCAAATCTGGAGTTTCAACTCAAAGATCCCGAGTTGAAGTGACAAGAGACAACTAACCCGATCCCAATAATCAATTTTTCTACCGTGCCATACCAAGGTTGCGACTGAAGCGCTTATGATATTGAGTACTATATTGAATTTACAATAACGTCGGGATCTGTATCGTATATATAATAATTATAGAAGCATAGAAATAGCAAAAATCTTTTGTATTGTTGCATATCATATTGTAGGTATAAGCCATATATTTGACAGTCCACATTTAAAAATTAATAATTCTGTTGTGCTTAACGAACGCGAACAAAAGCTTTAACCTCGTTCATATCTCGCTAAAATCTTAGTGAATAACATAAATATATAACCTTGACCTGTGTGTACAATTACGATTTTTGCCAAGTCATATAAACCTAGTTATCTAAGTAAAACAAGCAACACATGCTTTCATAAGAGATACTCGTTCTTATGCGTACAAAAATTTAATCTCTCTTAATTTAATCCATAAAATATCCATTCCTCCAATTTCGACTTTTGGAGTAGAGACTCTTAGGCTGTGGAGTAGCCAAGTAGCCAAGTACACAGGCGTTAATTAAAATGTTAACTTGGCACCTGGTAGGTAGTACCAGTGGCCCAAGAGCTGGTGCATTATTTGCTCAACGAATAAGTATCGTAAAATAAATAGCGAGTAAATGCGTCCAGCGTTTACAGCGCACACTGTCACAGGAACAAAACTTTTTAAATTTTATTTCTAATTAGCAGACTCGGCCAAGCGTTGCTGTGGCTAAGGTTTTTGTTATATTACATAGTAGTAAACTATTCCAGGGAAATGGTAGGAGAACTTATGTGAAAGGTAGATAGCTTATGTGAAATGTTGGTACTTTTAACAGAGCGCCATCTGTTATAATTATATAGCATCAAATAATAAACAAATATTTGCAATAAAATAATATTGCGGGTATAAATTGAGATGTCAGCTATCCTATCTTTTAAGTTAGATCAAACTGCACACGGTGTGCAAATTTGATTGTTATCGGTTCGGTAGTTTAGGAGTCCATAGCGGACAAACAACGTGACACGTAATTTATATACATTAAGATTATTTTTATTATAATGTAGTGTAAATTGTAAATACCGAAGTTCAGTTGCAGTTTACATGAATTAAATTGTTTTCATTAAGTAGTAATTGTATCGTATAGAAAAAGTTCCAAACTCAATTGCGTTATTTAAACGTAATGTTAATAAAAAGTGGAAACTACAAATAAACGACAAAAGTAAGACGATGCCCTCTAGGGGTCTTGTTATCAAACCACGAGAGAATGAGTCTTTCTTCTGACCTCGGATTATTTTTATTAGACCGGATCCCATGGGTTGGATTTATTCATGTTTTTCCCGGTTAAATCTTAGTATTTTCTTTATTTTAGCATATCTGCAGACGCACGTTGTAAAGCTCAGATAGGATTCAGTAACACTTTTGGGTCACTATTGTGTATTTATTAATTTCTATATTCATTTAGAAAATTATTAACTTAGTGATATAATAAATTAAATTGGTATAACACGAAACATACCTTTTAAGAAAAAAGCAAAACTAGAACCTTATAGTACTTTTTATTGTTTTTCAAAGTATTTACCGCGTACCTTAATACACTTTTCTATGCGCTTATACCAGTTATTATAACATTTATTCCACTGTAACGAGGTGTTCAAGATGGCTGACTTGAAAGCGTCGATTACTTCTTGACAGGACCGGAACCGGTGACCGAGATTAATTTTCTTAATTTTAGGAAATATAAAAAAATCGATAGGGCTAGGTTCAGGATTGTATGGAGCATGGTCAATAATTTTCTACTTTTTCCCGCTTCAGATACTCAATCGTTTGACGAGCGCTACGTGAGCTTGCATTGTCGTGATGATGACGTCGCAGGACGCTTTGAGTTACATTTTCAAAGTTTGGCGTTAACCATTCTACCATCTTCAAGTGCAATAGTCGCAACATGGCTGGTTTTTCCAACGAACCATCTTTGAAGTGCTTCGAGAACGAACACCTTTAGTCTGCTTTAGCTCGTCTTAAAAGACACAGATTGTAGATTGTTAATTGGAATTAGGATCGTGGGCATCTGTCGTGGGCCGCCTTGTGATCCACAGAAAGCAAATTCCAAATTTAAACACATTCGAATATATATAGAACAGTTCCAAATTCAAAATTGCCGGGAAATATGGAAGTGACATATGCTAATATTCAGATCGTATCAATTTTTATGCTTGCATAGGAACACACGGTTCGGTAAAGTGAAACTGTCAAAAGTCGGATTTACAACATAAACTATTCCGGCAGGAGCCTAGCAAATTGCCGACCGACCAACTTACTGTTATAAATATCGGAAACAATGTTCTGATATAGTTTTCGTACACCGCAGTGGTGATATGTAGAATATATATAAATAATAAATAATAATAAAAAATACGTTTATTATGGAACCTAAGATAGACAGGTATCACTTATTCGACGTCATTAAATTTGAACTTGCAGGCATCTCCTACTCATCGGCAAAGAAGACAGAGGGTGAGCTTATAGAAGCAGAAAAACGGTTACGATAGAGATGGAGAAGCCTTAAAAAAATTGGTTTTGTTTTGTTATATCCCATATCCAATATTTTTTTGAATTTTTAATCTGAAAATAGTTCCCTTTAGCTTAAAATCGATGGCTACCGAAGCTGCCATCATAATATAATTCATCATATAAAATTACTCTTAAATATTGAAGTTGTGTTTCTTGCTTTGAACCATTTGAAACACAGTTAGCCATCAATGTACTATTATTTTCTATTTGAATTGTGTGGGTTATTTTTATTTTAGAATAGACTATGAATTCGAATCTCTTAGGGCCTGTTTCACAATGTATGGATAAAGTGCCAAATAGCTATGCAACACATAAATTATTCGAAAGATAAAAGTTCCAAATAAGATACTTCGAATTTCATGACGTATATAGTCCGGTCAAATTAGACTAAAAAATAGGGGTAAGGTTACAAAAATTCCCACTTGGCTGAATATTGGTAGGATTGTTCAATACACTATTATAAAGGAAATGTAAAAAGTCCTCATCGATCCGGCACGTGCAAAAAAATTTACTCGGGTTCAAAGGTCACAAAAACGGGTTTTTCGCGATTTTCAGCAAAATGGTAAGTTTTATCATAAAATTAGCTCAGACAAAAATTGTATATCAGATAATTATCTGATATACAATTTTTGATTATGAGCAATCGTACCAATATTCAGCCAAGTGCGAATTTTTGTAACCTTGGATGTCTAAATTGACCAGAGTAATAGCGCTATCTGACAGTCGTGAAACGCAAAAATACTATTTATCATACCAATAAGTAACAAATAGCTTATTTGGAACTTATCCGGATATTGTGAAACAGGCCCTTAGTCTATTTCACACATATTTTCATATATGAATGTGTACCTATCGTGGAGATTCAGTGTTGACTTTCGAAGCAATAACAATTTTTTTTTACTTTGACGAGTTTATTTTACTCTCAACATTTTGTTTGGGAGTTTTATTAAAAGTGTACTATTTTTATACAGACCGACGTGCGTAATTTAGAATATATTTAATATTAGTTGAAATATCACTTTATTATATCTATACATTTAGTTATTCTGTGGACGTTAGTGATATGTTCAGATAGTATTTTTTCTCCAGAATCAAACTGAAATGAATATTAAACTAATTGTACCAATGTATAGTTCGCACACTGTGGCATCATTTAGTATTCCTGTTGCGTGTGAGACTCGCATAGCATTTCATTGTAAGAGACTAAATCATGCACTAGTTATCCCCTGCCAGTTGCCGCGAATCCTCTTCAATATTTCACTGAAGGGACTTTCGCTTTTATGTGAAAACTTTTTGCGTATTCTTCAAGTTTATAACTCTTCACACATTTTATTTTCGTACTTCGTAATCTGTATTTAATTTCTCTGTATTAAGTGTTTTTTTTTATTGTCAATACAATAAGTTTATTTATGAAGATTTAATATTGTGTCATTGTGTGGAGCCATTGTATGTCGTCAGTTTATCACAGACAATCATATCTGTTGTTATCAATAAATAATTAAGACCTCATTTGCAAAATTAATAAAAATCTTCTATTGATATCAGTTCATCTAAAGTAAAAATAAACGCAAATAAAGCTGCATAATATTATATACAGTAGCACTAGGACTACGGTACGTTTGTTATTCGAAATTTAAAATAATACCTTCGTAATAGAACTACCAAAACGAAAATTTGAAATTCAAAATAAAATGTAACATCATAACAGAAAATTTTACAATTTTAAAAGACGCAAATAAAAGCTACTTAACGATGACAAATAAAATGGTTCGTTTTTAAGATACGTACAAGTGCACTATTTTTGTTTCCTTTAAAAGCGAGGACATAGTAAATAAACTTAATGTATACGTTGTGAAGGAAACTGGAGCGGTCTTTAGCCGAGCGAGATTATAAAGATGCATTCAGAGCTTAAATTGAGCAGCTTTAAAGGAATCAAAGTTTCTATTTTCAAAATACAAATTTTTGGTTACAGATTTATTTCAATCGCGAAGTCAACCAAATTTTTCTAAAACTAATTAGTTCAAAAGCTGCCAACCTATTTAAATCAAGAAAAGTTCTTATAAGTTTTTTAGGCGAAATACAGTACTTATAAGACGGGCGGAAAAATAGATTGAATGTGAATCAATCGAATTTTGAATTTGAACGAAGAATTCTCAGTAAAAGTCATACAAAAAGTTTTTTAAATAAAAACATAGTAGATTAATCATCCGGGCTACCAATATCATATACGTAAGTTATTTTATATCTCCGACATCTTCGGGGAATTATCTAAAAAACATTTTAGTAAACATCCCCGGGATTCATAAAAGGTCGTGAGGAAATCATCATGCCTGAACACTCCGCGTGGACACTCCAATTATCTACTTTCCAATGACTAAAATCTAATGATCTACGAAACAAAGCTGGTATTTTTTTGTACCGCACAAACATAGTACTACGCTGAAAACTATAGAAGCTCATTAAACTAAATTACAGTCGTAACAGATACCATATTGACTATAACATAATCAACAATAACTGAATTATGTCCACATTGTCATACATTACATAAATTATTGCGACTCTCCCCATCTCCGGGGATCACTCGGTATTTGTTACGCATTCATACACATTTCTGTTATAAAAAGCAAGTTTGATATTATCTCTAGCTTGTATATTTCGCTGTGATTCTATTATTGGAAAAGTAAGAGGACGTGTCCTTAAAGATGATAACAAAAAAAAATCAGTGGCGCTACAACCTCTTTAGGTCCTGGCCTCAGATTTTGGAATCTGTTTCATGATCATTTTTTTTAATCTTATAGGCAAATGATCAGCCTCCAGGGCCTGACACACGTCGTCGACTTTTTTTGGGTCTAAGACATGTCGGTTTCTTCACGATGTTTTCCTTCACCGTTCGAGCAAATGTTAAATGCGCACATAGAAAGAAAATCCATTGGTGCACAGCCCGGGATCGAATCTACGATCTCAGGTATGAGAGTTGCATGCTGAAGCCACTAGGCCAACACTGCTTTTAGATGAAAGATGATTCTTCAATTTTACACGCTTAAGTAAAATTGAAGGTAGCAAAAAAATTGAAAAGTATAGTACCAGTTTCAGAATGCATATTATAAAATCTATTTATTCTATGAGACCTGACTATTTAAAATACTACTTCAAAGTAGAACAACCTGTCTACTTCTGTTATTTGTATCATTTTGCCATACAATAAGTTTCACATCTGAAGTGACAGGTTCAGATTTAAAACTATAGAACACTTTTATTTCTCGTATATGATTACGCTAGCTAATCTAGCTAGCCGGGTTAAGTAATATTAACGCTTTTTCTAGACAAACGATTTAAGGCTACCGAAATTTCTCCCGATAAAAGCATATAAAGAAGTAAAAAATAGCTTATGAAAAAGCTCTCTCGTGATTAACGGGTGACCATTAGTTACTCGGACAAAGAGGCTCGCAGGAACGAGAGTTGTAGAAAAATGTCCGGGATTATCTCTTCAGCTTGGACACTGATTTACTTGCCGAAATATAGTTTTTGGGCGATTAATTCCTTCATCATATTTTACTTTGAAAATTATAAGGCGGCAGTATTAACTAATATTATAATACAATTACTGAATAATTAAACGGATATTAGTTTATTAAGAAAGTTGCAGCATTTGTGGAGTTTACAGCATTTTGTGAGAAACTATCTATAAAAGATTAGAGTGTTGAAAAGTACGCTAGTACTTAATAAATCTTATTCACGCAGTACAATATTAGTATAACTCATGAAGGTATATTTTTCATAACCTTACATTTATTCTCATAAAATATTCAGTCGGCTGACTACAGGAGCGCATATTTCGGAGGTCAAGCCGAGGCTCAGTATGCAAACGTGGGATTTGTATGAAATATTGCTTAGATTTTAAACCTGATATCTAAACTTCGCGCAAATCCCATAGTACTTTCAAAATATATATACTGAAAATTCTACTACAGCATTTTTAGCATGAATTTAACAAGCGTGTTGATCTATAGTTAATATAAAGGTAGCTCTTATCTATGGCTTTGCTGCGAACATTAATACATAAAATAGCATTGAGGGTTGCCAAGCGGTATAAAGTTTATATTAACACATTAAACTTGATATAACAGAGCAACATGATTGAAACAAAAATGCATATGCGAAATTTACAGCGCCTTTAGTAGTTTAACCAAAACATTTGTTTTTCGTGACTTGATTTGAGAACTGGCAGTAGATTTAAAATTAGAAGCATTTAATGTATATTTCTTTTTTTGACGTTCATAAGCGTTACGTTACCTACATGAATAAATGCTTTTTGAATTTGAATTTTGAAATTGAATTCGTTTACGATACATTACTCAAGATACTTCATTACAAAAACTTGAAGATGTGTTACCATGAACAACATAAACATTGTAACCATAGTACTAAAATAGTATGTTTTAACTACATTACAATACCATTTTCTACTGTATTTTTATTCATTGTTTTTTTATTATTATTACTAAGCTTTTATTGCTGACACCTATTTATTGCTAAGTTGCATAGAGTAACTTGTTGCCATTCTGTAATATTTTTGCCCAATTATTACTAAGATTTTATTGTTGTAAAACTGTTTTAAATTTATAAATAAGTTGATACTTACTTGAGTTTTGGATACTAATTCACTTAGCCTGTGCCATAATCGTCGTACATTATCTTTAAGCTAGTTAATATATATATATATATATACAGTCTGCAATAGGTGTGATAATTTTACATAAGAATATTTTAAAAAGTAATAATAATACATTAATAGGTTTATAAATGTTTAAAAACTGTGGTCTATGAATATTACAATCGTCAGATTGTCTCTACTATATTTTATTCTGAAATATAGTGGATACAGGTGACAGCTAGTATATATGTACTCATCTCGATTTATGCAAAACATGAAAGTCAATTCAGGAAGCGATTTGTTATCGCTGTGCCCTACATACAGGTGAATTTATATTGACATAACTGTGTAGTTAAATTTATAACTAAAACAATTTTTAAATCAATGCACTTTCAAATATAGTTCAATGATTTTATTAGCGAACATTTTCATAGTGTTTATTATCCCTTTATACAAAGTGACGACAACTTAATTCATCTAAAGAGATATGCTAATATATACGTACGTACCTTGCAGTTTGCGCGCGTTTACAGCATTATGTTGTATTTTCTATTAATTTATTTAAGAGCACTCACAGGGTTGTCTAACTTATTTATTTTTCATAGTAGGTTTTAAAAATATGTTAATTTTAAAAGCAAACCTCACCCAAGCTGACATAACTATCTAATTAGATGTAGTCGTTTGGTTTTTATGCGTGACACATTTCAAGGACTTATTAATTTATATACTAATAATTCGATGACACGGTGCACAGTGATCCAAAATGGGCCTTAGTCTCTGAAACTAGAAAACGCGTTTTAGAGCCAATTATTCACAGACAGTTTTATTCAAAAAATTCAATGGCAAGCTGTTAGACTTGTTTATACATTGGACCACCCTCCAACTATTTTTAACCCCTAAAAATATAGGTATAGTTATTACAATTCTTATAAGCATACGTTGTTACTTACTAAGATTAACACATTTACATAAATAATATATTCTAATCTATAACCTATTCTTTTATGTATTAATAAAACAATGACCATGAACAAGGACCATGAACATTTGTGTCATATGTAAGGGTTTCCTAGAATATTTCCTTAATTTTACGCAAAGCGGGGGAACTGAAAAGAATGTGACCTCATAATCCTTACTATTTAAAGATGCTCTCAGAAACTTTATTTATGTCTCTTACCGAGCTACGAATAATCATAATAAGACTAATATATGGACAGATATTTTTGTATGAGCATCGTTCTTTATCTCCTTTGCTTTCACGACTTTTTTCATCACATCTAAGACTTGCGTTTTTTTAAACTGTCACCAATATTTCATTGCTGGTCTTAATAATAGAAGATTTGAGAGTTTACCACGATGATGTATTGATAGGATCTTCATTATTTTTTTGAATAAACTCACGAATTATTTATTAATTGTTATGTGAAGTTGTTTACGAAACTCGATATTCCTCAACTTATCCATATATTTTCTGGATTGAACATGACGGCAACTTCCTCATTTTAACTGAGATAATTACTATAACTCCACCAGGGTATGATAGCCGATTAAATACTATTTCTATGCCTTTTATTTATCGACAAGTAATCATTCTTGTTCCGCATAAACCTGTCTTGTTTTTGTGCTGCCAATGGTCAAGAGAAGGTGGTGGTAATTTGAAAAAAGTATCGTGTTCCTGACAGAACTAGTACTTCACTCCTGTCATAACGAGCGCCGATACTAAACCTTACAATAATTTTCTGAGACAGATCTTGATCTTTGAGTTGAAGTCACCAGTCATGATTGATAATTGGTTAGGTTCTGTTAAATTAACAGCTGCGTCTAGTCATTGTTGAAAGTTTCATTGAATTCCACACTTCTATCTGCTATCGCGTCATATACTTGAGGTTGAAAGGCCTAGCTTCTAGTTGTAATAAAATAACATGATCTGAAAGATATATAATAGAAAGGGTTTGTATGTTTTTCGTTATAAGCACCACAACTCTCAAGTTGATGTTGTATGTCGCTGCCACCAAAGTAGTATATTGTAGCATCACCAGATGTTAAAGTCCCATTTCCATACCATTTTAAGACACTTCTGTTCAATTCATTTCCTGTAAAAGATTATCCAATTTTCCATCTTCGTATAAACTGCGGATGTTCCAAGTTGCTATCTTCGTGGCTGACCCGGAAATTCTTCGCACCCTCTGACCACTTAAGGTCTGCCAGGGACTAAGGGCCATAGTTATGTTTTTAATGTGTCAGCCATAATATTCTGGGAAAATTAATTGTGGTTATTTTCCGTTGCCTTTCACATCGCTGTTTGCTGGTCCTACCTATGGGTAGGACCGGATTACTTAGCTCCCATTCATTCAGTGTACATCCCTTCCTGTTCTATCGCTGCTGTTGTGTGGTCGGGGATTGCATGAAGCAGCTAACTGCAATATCTTACGGTCGGCTCGGTAGTAGCTCAGACCTAATCTATACCTGTCCCTGTTTTCGGCATACTAAATGCCAGAAATTTATTCAGTAATGTCACTTGCTACTAATCACATTTATTTAAACTATTCTAAACTAGTTCATGTAATTCTTTAATAAATTAAGTAAATTAACTCCGTATGCCGTGCTTTTAATATATGCTATTTGTTTAAT
This sequence comes from Pieris rapae, assembly GCF_905147795.1. Taxonomy (NCBI): domain Eukaryota; kingdom Metazoa; phylum Arthropoda; class Insecta; order Lepidoptera; family Pieridae; genus Pieris; species Pieris rapae. The sequence goes on along the minus strand of NC_059523.1, from coordinate 7,137,748 downwards.
GACTTTACAATGTTAAAAGTTAATTAGTCTGTCACAATTTATATCAAAACAGTTTGTTTAAATGGAAATTCTTCAGCTCTTTATGTTATTAATGACTAGCATACACGCAAATGTCGGCTTTTAAATTAGTGAAAAATTTACATTTCTTTAATATTATCCAGTGAAAATTTTATTCATGATTAATACAATTGTACACCATAACAATTCAAAAAGTTTTTTCGGAAACTATAAGTAACATTGTTTTAAATCAAAATCATGCTATGACAAAGATTCAACAAAAAAAGTGCGTGAGTACAAAGTACACCTGTCAGAATTTAAACATTCTTTGTAAATTAATTATTACTAAGGTAGAAGCCACAATAGATGATCATGTACCAGTATTTGACCACACCATGTATTTCTTATTTACACTGTTATAATAATATCTATATTTACACACTGTATACGTGCAAATGATAATATAAACAAATAAAAAAATAAGTTCACTGCTGAAGACGTTATGCGACAGAATTTCCATCTAAAGTTCTAATATGTAATTACTAAAGGAATACATCAACCAATAGCATGTATTTTTCTCGATCTCCCTTCCTCACTCTCTTTCAATCAGTATCAATCGCTCTCTCCTTTTTCTTCGGCAAAAACGCTTCATATCTTCGTAAGGTTTCATCCACAAAAAATAACTCTCATGCGCCTACAGAAGTTTCAGTTTAAAAACTCGTACACATTACGATTTGAAACGCGTTTAAAGTGGTTTTTAAACATGGAGAAACATTATTTATATGAAGGTACGAGGGCGGGATTAGAACCAAACCAGAACGTTTAGATCCTGTACTCAACGGTGTCAAGGCACCGAAGCGTCACCGAAATAAATGAACAATTAAAAATCTGATTATTACTCAGTTACATTTAAAACCGCAACGTATAATGTATTGTTTTGTAACAAATTACATTAACTTTGAAATGATACAAGGATGAAGCTAGACATGTCGCATTACAAAGAAAAGTATACAAAATGCAAGTCCACAAAGGCTTGTTACGGAAGCTCTCCTTTGAACTGGATAACCAATGGTAGCGTGTAGCAAAGACTAATCTTTACTTTTATGTTTTGAAAAATGTTACGAGAAAATATACCGCAGGTTAATTCAACAACGTTTATTTTCAAAACTGATTAGTACATGCGTTATAAATGTATTAAAAATTAATACATTTTAATATATATGTTTAGTATATAAAAGACAAAGGTATAGTCGCCATATAAAAACTTTGTCCGTTTAAGAATCACTTATTGTAATTAACATATTGGACTATAACTTTTATGGATTTCGTATTCGAAAGGCGAGATTTTCAGATACAAGTAATTGGAGCTCAATCGAAAAGCCCGTAAAATATTGAAGTTTATGAAAATTATTTACCTGATACAACTTATATTTCCTTTGGTTTCATTAAGACTAGAGGTAGACAAACACAGTATTTAATTACTACTAATAATATAAGACCGTTAAAAATTATCATAAGTTAGATGATTTGTATATTTTATATAAGCTATACTGTTCTGCAAGGGTGTTAAGAACTTTCTGCAATTCAGAAGTCTGACCATAGACATACAAACATAAACAACTGCATATTTTGACTAGTTTTTTTTTTATTGTTAAACATTCCGTGACTAATAAGTATAGTACATTGCTAAAGTTACAATTGGTGAATTTACAGTTGTAGAATTGTGCCGAAGTTGCAAAGCATATCATATTTTAACTATTATTTAAGGATTTTATTTTTCCTTACTACAAATATACGAATATTACGAAGCTCCATTTTCTATTTCTGATAGAGTATATGGCTCGACATTTTTTGTAGTGACAGAGTTTCAGAGTTGCAGACTAATAAATACCTAAATGTATTAGTCGTAGGTTTTGTTTATCTATGTATTAGTCTACAGAGTTATCAGTTTATTAAACTATGATCAGAATACATAAACAATTAACACACAGTTGTATTAAGAACGTGATTTATTTTGAAATAGTTTTATAAGAACTGTATACTTTTATTAAAGTTGCTTTCCCATGGTGTTGTTAAGAAACAAGCAAAAAGTTACAGAAAATGTTATTTCAAACTAAATAAAGCTTTCTCATCACGTCCCGTAAACTGAGGGTGCAGAAATTAATTCATACGAATGTTCTCCCATCTTCATTTAAATAAACATCGATTCCGAGTATCTTGATCAAGAAATTGCCTCCAATTTATGCATCAATGCCTATTATTACAATGATCAAAGGTCAAATTTCAATACTATACCAAGTCCTATATCAAATAGTTAACAGCAAAATTCAAAAACAAATATTTCCTCATAGAATTAAAATGTAACTTAGATTATAAGTTAACGTTATTTACCTTAAGTTAGTTATAAATATTATTTTCTTTGTTAATTATTAATCGGTTTACTCTCATTTTAATATAATATTATCTACAACTCTATTAAAGAAGTGAATTTTCTTCTGGATAGAATAGCAAAATCTATAATGATGTCCTATACCAAATATTAGTTTTCTGTTGGGACACGAACAAGTTTTTATGCATTGCATGTTAAGTGATGAGGCCGCCCGTAAAACCCACCCAATTTCATTATGTCCAAAAGTTTTGACATGTCTGGTATAATTAACTTAGTACCAGTACTTTTTTCTCTGTTTATAGAATGTGTTTTATATGTATTCGTAATTGGTTCTTTATATTAAATCTTTCGTTTTAAGTAATATATGTACGTGATGCTAATCGAACCAAGCTTAAATCGTTTAATGTTTTTATATTTATACCTATATCTCAAATTTATCATATATATATATATATATATATATATTCATTTAAAAATGTAAAAAAAAGTATGAAAGTTAGGTTTGTGAACCGGAAAGATAGAACCAGAAAACACACGTAAGAAGATCGTAGAGTCCCGTAGCTCGTAGCGTTACGTAGCTCGTAGCAAGAACAACATCGGCTGCATTTAATTACAGCGACGACCCACTTAGAGTGAAAATTGTACAAAGTTAAATAAGAGCATTCAAAGTACTTTGTTTGAATAAAACTTCTTCAATGCACGTAAACGCAAATTTATTATATTTATCGAAGTTTTGAGCTAAACAGCTGTTACGATCAGCAAGAAACGAGAGAGAGGTTCATCTGATAACTATTTAATACGTCCCGTTTTCGAAGATCCTATAATAACATGTAGTTATTTATTATTATTTGACAAATCTAATAGAAATCATGTTGGAATGTATGAAACTAACTAAATATGGTTATATATTATCTGAATAACTAAGGATGTTAAATATATAAAATCAATAATGACTAATAATGACAATTGTTCCATTGGACCGAAGTTCTAAGGAATATCGTTACGCGATAAGTCGCGCGTTGCGAAAGGGGGCAAGACGAAAAAAAAATAGACGAAAAGCTGTAACGACGAAGCTAGCGACATCTCTATGATAGAACGGAACTTTTTCGTAAAAATGTACATAGGTGTCAATAGATAGATATCTTCAGATTTGTTGTCAAAATTAACACAATAAATTAATATAAAATAATAGTTTTAGAGACTATAATTACTAAAATTGAGCCTACTGATTAAGTTTATATTACATTATATTGGTTAATAATAAAAAAATAGACATATAACTTAAAATAAAATATTACAATTCCTTCACTTATTAATCGAAACGAACTTGGTTCCATCCGGGTTTCCCTTGACAGCTCTTAAGTTTTTTCTATTCTAAAGGAAAAAACTTTTAAAATTAGTTAGTATTAGATAGTTAGTAGTAGTTATTTTACATAATTTAAGAAAATTAATTGGTGTTTATTTAATAATAAATATTTCATGATACATACACAAATGAAGCTGATTGTTGTTTAAATAGAACATCAATTAAATCTAAAATTGTTTACAACACTAAATACCTCTGTTTATCACCGGACGCTTCACGTATTTGACGTAGTGAATTGTTTTTGTTAAATTCCTAATATAAGCATACATTGGCATATATATTATTTCAATGCCTAGCAAAATAGCTTTAGCCTTGAGAGAAATGCAAAGTACATCCGTCCCTTTCTTTCATTGAAAGCTGTTGTTCATTCGCAAGCCACATCAGTGTCAAGTCGTTCATTACCGACATCTGAGCGCTATTTGCTCTCTTGTTTATATTTACACAGTTAATTAATTCAAGTTTAATTAGTAACTCTCGCAAAATATTCCCTCTTAAATTATCTGGTGTAAGACAAACTGGGTTTTAAGTTCTTATGCCAGTAATTTGCGAAGACGGCAGGTTGGAAATAAAATATGGGAGGGTCTAATGAAAACTGCCTATATTAACCTAGGGCTAAGCCCTTCCAAAGTCCCCATTTCTTTAGAGTTTAATGAGGTCTTAAATTTAAGAGCCGAGCTAATGCCAACCCTATTTATCTTCCTTTGACGCTGATAATTGCAATACTAAATATTTAATTATTTCATATTGTACCAAAGGGCCATTTAATAGTCCAATGCAAGGATTTTTCATTGAAGAAGTTAAATTGTTTGCTTTAATTAATTATCATTGTTTATATATTATCTCAATACTAAAATTTATTTATTTTATTATAAGCACCAAGAAATACGTTCTACTGAAGTGGTTCCACATACACTAACTATATTTATGGTGTAATTATCGAAATTAATAATTATATTAAATTCTGTTAACTTTTCTGGTGTTGAAAGACGACACGATCTGATGATGATATGAAATTAGTCAAGTCTCTCGTTAATGGTTTCTGTTGACAGTAGATGTTAAGTCAGCAGTATCATAACTTTACTTACATTAATTAAATTAATTATGAATTTCAAGATATATAAAAATATGTACAATAACTTATGTTTAATATTACTGCTACTTAATGTAAGCCAAAACTAATAAAAAAATGTATGCGTGTACTCGTGTTCACTCGTAAGAAGTGAAATTTCTTTATGACCTTAATTTTCAAAAAACGATCTATTATATGTAACTTAACAAAAATTGGATAAATAAAGTTAAATTAGATAAAGTTTAACAAAAGGCTTTTATTATCATAGTCATGAATACAAATAATACAATAATTTCAGTATACCTTATTGCTTCTAAGATTATTACTTAATTTCATTAATTGTAATAGAATTATTACAATCTTTGTTATCGTAATTATGTATATTTTTATAATCTTCTTTTACTTTGAACGGTAGAAAATTACAAACTACAGTATGTGCGAGCTATCAAATATCAAATAAAATTAAAATATTTATAGTTAAAATTATACAGATAGGTAATGTAAGAAAAATCACTAGTGGATTTTTATCGCACTGCGTAAACGATTTATTAAATAAATAATCTTTTTACCATTAGATTGTATTTATAAAATTTCATTAATTGAAGAATTATTACTATTATTGTTATCGTTATTATATATTTTTGTTATCAATGGCTTCGAATCTCTTCTTAAGGACAAGAGAAAGATGCCGCGTTACCAAAAAATGTGACGCATAACGTACAAATGTTTAATTTTTTTTCCAACGCCGATAAAGATGTTCCACTTCAAATATTTCAAAATAGTTACGAATATTTTGGTAATACTCACGAAAAATAAATTATATTTTTAAAATAAACCAGTTGTTTAGCAACTAAATATTTAATTACAAACATATGACAGTCTAGTGACTTTGAAAGTCAATATTGCCACAGAGCTATCTAATATTGCCTAAAGTTGTTTATTGTAACATAAATAACGTTAAGGTGGAGATAAATAAATTAATATCAATTCGTGTTCAGATCACGAGGCATCCCTCGGGCATAGTGTTGTAGATAATCAAAGCTGTACGAAAGGTCAGCGCGAATTGAGATCCTTTTATGTACTAATATAATTATTATCATAGATTTAATATATGACAGATTAGAGCAAAGTTTTATATATAAACGAGCGATTGTCATTTGTTCTGATTCGTTTGTCATTGGCTATGTTTGAAACCCAGTCAGACGGTTATTTCTAGTAGGGATAACCAACACATATACATATCGTAGTCTTAGATATGATGTGTCAAGCGTATTGGATTGATCAGCATCTTGTCTATAGATTAAACAGAGGCAGAAATGCGTCTGTCCTAATCAAGGGTATGGGTTTCATTCCAGTGAAATGTAAATTTTTTTTGACACAATTTAATTTGAAAATATGACACATATCTCAATATCCTTTTAATAAAATAAATATTACAGCAGAGAACAATACAGTTAAACAGTTGGCACATATAAGTCATATAGCCTGTACGGATTTTAAAGTTTTCAGCTGTTTGAGCGATTCGAATCGTCAACGACAAGTTACTTTCGTTGCGGCTTGATCCCTTGGCGTTGCGTAGAGATGTCGGGTATCTCTGCATCTTCTACCGCACTTACCATAGACAGTGTTTAGAAAAGTTGTTTGGACTAATATCTGCAGCTGAGTTTCACTATCCGATGTCCAGGCAGAATAGGAATACCATCCGTAACCCTCGACGCAACGGCACCTCGCGCACCACCACTATGTGGCACCGGCAACGCACTAAAGTACATCCAAAAAAAGACAATGTCTTGTCCTTCAAAAAAAGATCTTAACAGTTGTTAAAAGGCCGGCAACTTACTCGCTATATCAATTAAGATAAAGTGTCCGTTTGCCTCCTATTACATAAAAAAATAGATATATGTTACTGTCTAGTAAATATCAATAAAAACGATTATTTGACCTTAATAAAAAAATACAACGCTGAACTTAACACAAACTATACAAATCCTTATCGCGAGTAACATCTCCCTTGACTGAGTTCGCATTTTATTTTTGTAAACAGCTTTCTAGGCATATGATAAAAAGGGTTTTATTTTTATCATTTAAATGGAACAACATACAATTCATAGTGATAAACGTTTATGTAAAATTGTGTTTCAAATAATACACGCAAAATATTTGTTGTGATACAATATAAACCACTATGATAAACTACTAGGTAGTAGACCTAACAACTTCTATAATAAAGCAGGCGCATGGTGCTATGAAAACAACGCTGCAGATACATGATTATGCTATTAGGTCATGATTAATGATTATGTACTATTATCACTATTAACTCCAAATATATTTTTTTATCTCTATATTTTGATTTAGTGAACTCTGAATGATTTAGTTCCAAGATAGGGCAAAATTTTGCACTAATATTTTTTTATTAGTGCTGCAGTGTCTAGCCATCTCGATAAGAGGCGCCATAGAACTTCGTAGCATTGTACTTATCAACTTTTTGTTTAAACGCTTTAACTTAAATATTACATAACAAGGGACATTTTGGTAAGTGGAAAAGGGAAGTGGGCGAATAGGTTGGCCAATTTAAAAGTACCTGAAAATTACAGGCTGTTACACATCTGAATAAGAATTTATGAGGTCCGTTAACATAATGACCCATAAACATTGTAATAATTTTTATTTTTTTAACAGCTACATTAGGCTTTTTATGTTTTCATAAGAATATATATTTATTTTTCTATAATATATATTTTTCATATACAATATGTTTCGTCAATTCAAAAGGGCATTAAAGGTAAATATCAGAATGAGCCTAGAAGACGAACATAGGGCGGCTGATGGCGACGAGTATATCGTTGGTATATATTAAGTTTCTAATGTAACTAAAAATATATTTTTTGTAATGAGAAATAATGTTCTTTATATATAGAATATTATATTATAATATCAGATAGGGTGAATTGCAGCCTCAAAGAAGTTTTCTGTGCTGATAAGTCAAGAGTAGAAAGCAAATTGTCAAAGTGACATATGACGGATCTGTGAGTGATTTATAAATCTGTATCAATATACTTAAGTGGTAAATTTCTACAGGTTGTTAGAGGAATCTCTGAATCTATAGACCCGATATTAAAAAAAAACAATTTTCAGAAAATCCCATATACTTCAAAAATTAAAACACTGTTTTTGGTAGGCAGATTTGCAAAACAGGTCGTAGAAAAAAACATTCAAACCTTTTTTTTACGGCAGAAGCCTTAAAAATAAGCTTTAGAGGTGATACAAGTCTACAAAAGGCATAAACAGCGTATAAAAATCTATATATAAAAACAACAGATCTGCTAGTATACTATAGTTTTACGGCAAGAAGTAGCTTTTATTGCTATTTGTGCAATTAACACATTCTTACGGTGAATTTAAACGCAGTCTGGAATCATGTCTCAAACCAAAAAAGTCAGGCTCAGAAAGCTTAGCAAATCAAAAGAAAGAAACACATACAATGAGGCCAGGTCCCATGCTAATATATTATTGTACGTTATACAATTTATTAGATACAAATATGTAAGTAAAATTATGTCAATGTATGTTTAACTATATTTTAAATTAAATCTTTAATTGTTTTACAAAATACTTTACAAAAGTCATACGTATTATTCACATGAAGTAAGTTGTATACATCTTACTGACTTAATACTTTAGTCTATAGACTAAGCCCCAAGTAATTAACAGACTTCTCAAATAACTTCAACAAATAACGCATCACAGACAAAAGCGTATTAATTTATAGGCGTTATCTTTTGTCATGCTTAGGGCTACTGAATAGGAAAGGATAATTTATATGTAGCCATATTTTTAGACCGACGTCTTTTTGAGAGCGTCGAAGTATAAATCTTGTCTTCTAAGCTTTGGTTACCGAATAGAAAGTAACTTTTGTAAATCAACTCTTTTATAAACGATAAGAAAATGTATTAAAAAAATTGTAACTAATAACATAGAAGCTTATTAATAAAAATATTAATTATTTAACGATTAAAGTTTTAATCTAAAAATATCGTCTAATTTTGTTGCAAAAACTATTTCGATCGAGACATCCGTTCTTCATTTACACTAATATTATAAAGAGGAAAACTTTGTTTGTTTGTAATAAAAAGGCTCTTTCACCATTCGAAAGCTACATTATCCACGAGTAATATAGGCTATATTTAATTTTGAACAAAAATAGGGTTCCGTAAGATATTAGGGTTTTTCGGACACAAGGTGTAAAAAATCAACCAAATAAGTTACTTATTTTGCGTACCCTGCCTAAACTATTAAAGATAGAACCAGTAAATGTTCTAAGTAATTGTAGATCTTATAAATATCTACAAAAAAATCCGCGACACACTATACCTATCTATGTCGAGTGAGGCACAATAACCATAAATGATATACATGGCAAAAGGACGTTTGCCAGGTCAGCTAGTATATAATAATAAACGTTTAATATGTATACAGGACTGGGCAAAACCTGTAAAGAAAGAGAAAAATGAAACAGTTTTTGTTTAAAGTATCATAAATATGAAATAGAAATATTAAAAGTGGAGTAATTTTTTTATTATGACTAGATTCGGTTCAATCCAAAAATTATAATCTATTACAGTTTCAAATACATTATGTAGCACGTAAATTATTCATAGGTACAAATGAGTACCCGCGTTTCCAAAGAAAAACCGAAAAAGGAAGCCGGCCTTATGAGAAATTCCGAGTTTTTAGGTCACCATTCATCTTACAGAGAGGTAGAAATACACAGTTGTATACCCACTCTATACAATGAGGTAGATGCATTGTAAATATCTTCTTTGAAAAGTTTGATAAAACTTAACAACTAAACCTTAATACTTATTTAAGCATGTTAGTAATACACAGTTGATAGATTGGTTATAGGTTTTATTGTTCGCAAATCAATCGATATAATATAGACACGTTCAAAAGCCGTAAAAGATAAAAAACTTTTCATTAATTTTATATTGGTTAAAATTAATTTATCATGTTAATTTTTTCGTTAATAATATTTTAATTAATTTAATTCAACCTCGTTTTTAAATATGACTTTATCAGTCAGGAAAACTCTTGCAATCAATGTACGAGTAATGTTTGCTAAATGATTTGAGGCAAAAAATTTTTATATATATCACGTTGCACCCGTAATTTCTAAAACTCAATACTTATTACTGTATTTGCTAAAATTACATTATATTATATTGCATTAAACTTCACGCCCAGCAAAGCGACTAATAGAGACAAATCAAAACCAAACAGTTGCATACAAAAATAAATCAATATAACGCGGAATACAGAATTTATATTATTTTTTATAAATGAAACAATGTTCAAAGTGCCTTTTAGGGATTACCTTGTATAACTTTTATACGTATCGATAAATGGAGTAGGCAGTAGAGAATGTCAGTTATTTAGTGAACTACTCAATATACGTATAGACAGAAAAATACGATAAAAGGAAACTGGATCATGCCATTATGGTATGAGGCTTTTTCCAGTTTCACTGAATTTCTTCTTTTCAACAAAGTTAATATAAACTTTACCGAAATAAATGTTTTTATTAGAAGTATCTTTCTACCTACGATTGTTAAAATCTTAAGATGTATAAATATAAATAGTACCTAGTCGAGCAATAAGATTTGTTACAAATGAAAATGCAATTATTATTATATTTATACCCACATATTTAAAGACTTGGCAAAAATAAAACAATATACTATTAAAATGTAAAGTACGGAACATTGGTTTCATGCCAGGATTGGATAGTTCGTGCATTCTGACCAGGTGCTAAATCTGATGAAACGTTCTTGAAGGTTTCTTAATATGATCTAAGATGAAGATGCAGTATCTTCAAACACTTTGGTTGAAGTTGTCACAAATTTTTCCTTTAATTCACGAAAATGTAGTATGTTTTTTTTCTTCTTATTGAATTTGTAATATGTATTTTTGCAGTTCTTGCCTACCTTATGTAATTTAATCCATGTTTTTTTTTCACAGTGGTTGTCTGGAAGAAATCGCTCGAAAGCGATAAGGCTTTGTTTTAAGTTGCTTTTCATTAAAAAATGTTTTTTTTTTCTTTTATGCAATGCAACAAAGTGTTAATAAATAAATAAATGTATGTTTGTGACTCCTAGATAGAACAGGCCCCATGAAATCATCACTGACGCAGGATGATGACCACTTTGTACCTTTCCGACCACTTGAGCAGAAGTGTGAGAAAGCAAGCAAAGAGCAAAATGATAAAGTGTGTGACTTCCTCATTTCGCTTATAGTATTCTTCAATCGTGAATTTATTATTATTCATCAGTAAAGAGGATATTTCTGTGTTTTTCACCTGCTTATAGCAACAGGCGTCGTTTTGATCGCCGCAGTCTCTTTAAAAGTAAATATTCATTTAGGGCATATCCTGTGTATCGACGATAAGCACTGAACTTCAGGTCTTGTTTTATAATACACGACAGACATGCAGGAAGATTTTTGGTTTCTATTAGGGTTTCGACGAATTCTGGCATTAACACTGCATAACAGCCTTTGTAGTTGTGTTACACAGAAGTGCCGTCGTATCTGTTGATAGTACGATAACCAAACATACGGTTAATACCAAGTTTTTGAAGTGAATATATCCAATTTGTGCCAGGAGATCACTGTAATCGTTTTCTTAAACTTTATTCAATATTGTAATTTCATAACGAATACGAAAAAATATGTGAAAAGGTGCAAAAGTAGTTCAATTGAATTTGGAACACGTATATTATTTTAAATAATATATGTGTTCCAAATTAAATTTTATATGGCCAGACAGGTTGTAATAAATTCTTACGTAAATCATTCATTTGTTTATAATGACTTCAAGTAGATGAACTGCATAATAAAGTATTAACTTTAGTTACTAGTATTGCATGTACTAAAGCATTCCACTTTACAGTTGAATGCAGAATTCTGATATATTCGAGATTCCACTCTAAAGTTCCGTACAATGTGGGAATTTGTTCACAACTAAATACAGCAAATGTGTGCTGTGCAAATTCTTGAATAATGAAAATCATCTAATATTAAGTTAATGAAATTATTTATTTCTTCGATATTAACCTTTAATAATATGATAACAACGATTTCATTTCTATACAAAAGTAATTATGTTTTTTATTCCTTTCATATAAGACAAAATTCTATACGATTTTTTTTATTTTTAAATGGTGCTTCGATTAAATGAGCATAGATCGAGTAAATACATACACTATAAAAGCGGTTAATATGTACTATAATAGAAATTTATCTATACTAATATTATAAAGAGGAAAGGTTTGATTTTTTGTTTGTTTGTTTGTTTGTATGAATTGAATAGGCTCCGAAACTACTTGGCAGATTTATAAAATTCTTTCACTGTTGGAAAGCTACATCATTCCTGAGTGACATAGGCTATATTTCATTTTCAAAAAAAAATAGGCATCCTTACTAAAATTACGATAACATTAACATTTGTTTATTATTTGATACAATTCTAACAGATGGCGCTGAGTTAAAGGTAGTTTAGTTTAGGTCCGTGTCGTGGTACCAACGTTTCACATAAGTTCTCCTACGGTTTCCCTTGATTAATTAACTACTATGTAATATAACAAAAACCTTAGCCACAGCAACGCTTGGCCGAGTCTGCTAGTATTATATAAAAAAAGAGTGTGTGTACTTATGTACGCATCGTAAAAATTCACTCTCATCATTTTTCTCCATCGCGCCAAAAGAAGTATAACTTAAAAAATAAAATATAATAAACAAATATCAAGAAGATAGTAAGATTAAAGCTAAAGTAAACAAATCATGTTTCTGACAAAGCTCTGTTTTATCAAAATAGTCTCTACTAATTTAAATTTCTAGAAAAGGTAATTAAGTTCTAAGTCCAAGTATTAATTGACCACTAAACGTTCCAAATTCAAATACATAATCCCAGTGGGAGTAACAAATGATCGTTCCTCACAAATACCTAACCAATGTAAATGTGCCTTTCATGCTGGTGCCCAACGCTAGTGCTGCCCCCTGAGTGCGTTCATACATCAGATACACCACAGAAACATTTCACGCGTCCCTATATGCATAGTAAAGGGAGATGTGAAGGGTTCTTTAGTAATATCTAGGGTGAATACTTTTGTGAGTAATGCGTTGCCTTCATGACGGGATAGTATTATAAAAGGTAAACTGCTAAAAAAATATTATTGCTACCATGGTAACCATTATTTTAATTTAAAAAAACACTGTAACCATGGTAACGTGCAAGTAAATATCGTGGTTCCATGTATTTATAAATACTGTTTACTGTGAACGTCTTAAGTTAAACCCGGCTTAAACAGTAATTTTTTCTGTTACGTCGGCACAAAAACCTGATAACTTGTGATCGACAGAAGATAATATTTCTCGAGTCTGTTCGGAAGTACAAGAAACAAAATTTGTTCTAAATTTTTTAAAAATGTTACAAAAACAATGTAATGAATATTTCCTACACGGTAAGTTCACTATGCCAGTTTATCCCAGTTTACGCAGTGGTTAGCAACCATTATTCAATTATAAACTCTATTGTATGGTGATAAGGTTTCTTATTGGGTGGCATTATTATTTTTGAAGTTTAAACTCATATCGCTTTACTGAAAATGTGATAGATGTGTGATAGGGAATTGAAAATTAACCAATTATAATATTCCACTCAATGGTTTAGAAGATCTAAATTGTATTCTGTTGATAATTTCTAAGACCAGCGATAGCGAAATTACAATAATTTGGCATTCTTGAAACAAACGAATGGCTATTTATTAACCGGAATTGTTTTAGCGGCATGTAGACCTATGAAAAGAAAAATAATCTGAAACAAAAAAGAATATGTGTACTTATGTACACGCCTTAGAAGTTATACTTCTTTGGCGTATGGAAAAAAAACTAAAATGCAGTAGTGATTAACGATAAATATTAAAATTAATAAAAGAAAATTAAATAAATAAATTATTACATCACCGTCGTTTATGAAATTGATTTAAAAACACCAAAATTATATTTATTTATTCACACTGTTTAATTTTAATAACTTCAAAAAACAGAAAAACTAGCTTGTTTATATAATCTATATTCTTGTTTTGTCTATTTTTTTCCAGAATAGAACCAGGATAAACAACTTGTGCTTTCAAAATATAAAATAGTTAAACATCTAACAGTAAAGTTCTTTGAAATATTTGCAATTGCCACTATTTATTAACTACTTAAAATCTATCTGTACACGCCACCATCTTTTTTCATTCTTTATTCCGGTTATATTTTAATATATACCTTAGGAATGATTTTAAAAATTGGAAGCGTTTAGCTATAAATTGTAAAAGCTATTACAAAGATTGAGCGTGCTTTAATGTCTTGTTTAAAAACGTAATAAAATGTAATGTATCTAGTAAAGCTAAGTTAATTTAGGTATATTGGATTTTGAGTTTCCGATACATTTCGTAGATATATTATAATTTCCTCTTTGAAAGTACCGTTGTCTAATTTGATTATTAAGCATGTGTTTTTTTTATAAGATATTGGCCTATTTTTTCATATAATTAATAATAAGGTAAGTCATTTTCGTACAGACAAATTACGAAATATTTACATTACCCTTTTACATATTATTTTAAATCTAACGTTAAAAATATATTTACTTACAGACCCATTTACCGCTATGAATGAACTTACAAATTAAAAAGCTTTATAATTGAAGGGAATATTCATTAAAAATCCGTTTGTAAATACAATACGATACATCAAACGGACAGTATAGAAAGTCATAAAATCCATGTTCCATTTTTAAAACCGCATAGACGCGACTCTCTTCAACTTTGACAGTTAAACGCCGAACCGCACGCATTGAGCTTACTCGAGGATAAAGTTTTACGAGTTCTATCAGTCGATTGTCGTGACACGAAAGTCTTTATCTCATCCCTAGCGGGTAATAACGTGCATTCTCTGAGGAAATTAGCGGTTAGTGATCTCTACATCGAGATACTTACAACGTTGAGATAAAGTCGATTGATTAGTGGAAATGACAGTCGGTCTATTTTTTTACGTCCAGTGTTCATAAATGGATTTATTTTCGTCATCTGTTAGATATATTAGTGTAAGACACATAATTTGTATAATAGGAAACATGCATTAAATATTTATTAAACGCTATTTAAGCTGACATAAACAATTCATGAATTTACTGAGGTAAAACGTTATTAATATTATAATCAAATTATTTTACATTAGAAATAATGTTCAAACTGCGATAAGTTCTTAAAATAAACTATATAACATTTATGTATGCAAAATTACACTTCACATATTAAACCATATCTAGAAATTTGACTTCCGTTACTTGAACTAGTACGGCAGCTATCAACTTGTTTGATTGGGATTTGGTTCACATCCGAGAAGCTGTGGTGTATCGCACAAGACAATTCGACATTTAGCTTACTACTCATAGCATTCTTAACATTATTATTATCACGTGTGTACAATTAATGTAAATTAATTTATTAAATTGGAAATTTAAAAATCACAATATCCTATCTTAGGTCAAACATAATTTAACATCCTTTTAATATTGTAACATCCTCCAGTGATATTTGTTACAACCTGTCACAAAAACATTTGTTTTTCTTTTGATTATACAAAGATTCTAGTCAGAAAATCAAGATCAAGATCAAGAACCGTATCCCATCCTTGCAGCTTTACTTCTGGCTTTTCTTTTGTTACACAGTTGCTGACCTTGGACCTAAAGGATGTTTCATCTACCTTTTGCTTCTAATATTCTAAAATTTATGATATTAGTTTCATTGTGTAAATTAAATGTATTTGGAAGATAAAATTTTGGTCTGCGATTAGACTTTTAAAATACCTTATCGGAGTTACGTTAATTTATATTATTATCTATAAAAATTTTAATTCAGAATTCCAAACATTTCAATGATTTCTAATAAATGAATCCTCTATTTAAAAAAAACACAATTGGTTGATTGCGAGTGCACCTAAGTTTTCTTTCTTGTTTCTTGATAAAATCAATCAATATTTCAAAACAAATTGTTAGCCAATGCTTTGGTGTATTAGTAATTGTTTTAAGAAATCTTTATTTATTTGCATTATCCAAATAAATTTCTAAGAGCAAAACACTCTCTCAGCAATGTTCACATGTGAATAGTGTCTGTAAGTGGAATGAGATAAATTACCCTATCTACATTCGTGAACTTTCCTAGACAAGCTCATAAAAAGCCAAGACATTTCACTTGAGCTTTGTTCGTTACAAGTTTTATATGCTAAAAAGCTTTTTAGTACAAATTAAATGTTTAGGTTTAAAGACATTTATTTTCATAATAGACATTAGTCACTTACATGAGAACACTTTTATGCTAACGTTACAATTTGAAAAAAAAGAAACTTGATAGAACTTGGATGAACTTTCATTTCCGTAGATTGGGATCACTCAATAGATGGTCTTTTAATCTCAATTTAAATATTGCTAGGCTGCCTGCACTTTTTACATTTTTTGGGAGTCTATTATACCGCAGTACTCCCCCAACGCTCAATGTTTTTTTGCCGTAATTGGTTCTATACTTAGGTAGAATTAAATTATGAGGGCATAATGTTTACGTTTATCAAGTTACGTGATATACAATCGGGTGTTTATTTTAACATATTGTATATTAAATAATGATGACTTTTTAACAAAGACAGTTAAAAGTTCCACTATGGGATAACTATAGTCATACGAATTATATTAGTAAGGTTCAATAACAGTGTAAGTATGATGGAGTGATTCTTCCATGTATCGCAATCGATTTTGGCTATCAAGTCCACTTATTCACAGGGTGCTGTTAGGTAACCTTTGCACACGCTGGGCCAGTGGGACATCTCACTTGCGCATTGCTTAAAAATAGTCTACACCTGCGCAAGGAAAAATAAAAATCAAACATTACATTGTATTATTATTCACCACTTGTATATAAAAATAAAATGCGTTTGAAAGTAACATTCGGTACTCTAAGAAACATTTAAGGTCACAGAGCCTATTTAGACACGTCACTTATCAACAGGGTTTTGGTCTTAATTTACTTCTTATAAATGAAAAGAAAATAAACGCTATAAATTAGAGGCTCAACAGTAAAGCCTCTTGAAGCTATAGCCTTACAAAGATCCCGTCAAATTGCCTATTTTATTTTTTACGGTCAATTGGATGAAAAGCGTTGAAATAACTTAATATTGTAATTTTTAATCAAGCGAAGTTAGTTATAAAATATTTTCAATTATAATTTATAGAATCAATTTTTGATTCTCTTTAAGTTATTATTATCATTACAAGTATGCATTCATCGAATACATTAAGAAACTTCCTTAGCTTATATTACCTAAATATCGTATCGTACGAACACGCCCACAACACACTATATATTACGTCTCATATAAATTATATGCCACGGAATCACATAATTCAAATTTGGAGGCAAACCTTAAGGCAGTACAACAACTACATATTATATATCAATTTAAATAACTAATCACTAGATTATAAGACTTAAAGAGAACCTTATCCAAACTTAAAAAGACCTCTGGCCTTCACAGTAAGACCAATTAACTCACTTAAAAGCTTTAATTTTTAACATTATGTAAGCTATTTAAATCCAGCAGCTTTGTATAAAAGAAAAACTTGTTGAAGTTATACCAGCCCAAGTCGAAAAGCTACGCATCGCCGAGTTCTAAGTTATGCCGACAAACAATACACCACTCGATGGAGCTATAAATATCAAGATACTGAATAGAATTAGGCATGTGTGTAAGTTAAAGATATACTAGTGAGTAAAAAATTTAAATTCTAATACAACCTTTTTAATGAATAGACATATTATTAATTAATATTACGCTTTGAGTCTATTGAAATGTTAATTAACGCCATCTATTGCTTTGAATTTGACACATTGCATATTTCAATGATTATTTTAGAAGACCCATTTCAATAAAATCTTGGTAATTTTCCGAGTAGTTTAAACTGAATACATAAAAAAACAAAGCAGTTTTCAGCGGGACTGATAGAATTAGTTAATGTTTATTTGTGAAAAACCAGTGTTCTTAGTTGGTATTGTTTCGGCCATTTTGTGATATCCTAATATAAATAAATTATATCTAATGAATAATAGTTATGCACATATACGTAGCGCCAAACGTTTAAAGCGACAGCTGACAGACATTCTCATGAATCCCCTCTGTGCCCAGTTCTACGTGAGAGATCAACATTGATCTCCACTATGACCTGTAGCTCAAATCAAATCAAAATATCTTTATTCTTTTAGGTAAAAATGTACACTTATGAACGTCAAGAAAAACAAATTAAATTAATCGTAAATTTACATTTACCACCGGTTCGCAAGTCAAGGGCGTAGAGCTCCCTCCAAAAACCCAATGGATGAGTTTGGCGTCCACACGCCACTTTGACAAGGCAACATCATCTCAACTGGTTGGCGTAAAAGCATCAATTATTTATCTCTTCATGAGCACATTACTGTATAAAGTTTGTGTAGACGATTTTAACGGTTTTATGACGTAATTCAATTGTAATTAATTTCGAGCTATAAAATACCCAG
This sequence comes from Pieris rapae, assembly GCF_905147795.1. Lineage (NCBI taxonomy): Eukaryota > Metazoa > Arthropoda > Insecta > Lepidoptera > Pieridae > Pieris > Pieris rapae. Next base: position 7,119,278 of record NC_059523.1, on the reverse strand, counting down.
AATACCATATTTTCATTATTTGTATAGCAAGTAGTGGATAAAATCCTAATCGCCACTATTGCGGCTTGGTTTCAAAGGGTGCGTGAGCTGTCGTCACTAACAGCTGACGATGCGGGGAAAAACTAGAGGGTTTTGCAATAAACTATAGTTTGCGTTACAACAGGATATTATTCGCCCTTTTAGTACGCTTGTAACATAGCTTTTTAGTATATGTATTACTATAAAATGTTGTTACATAACAACACTATAAGTAAGATGGATTATGAGGAATATTTTTACTTTATTTTACTTTTATTTTTTTTATTTCTATATATATATATATATATGTATATATATTTGTTCTAACGTCCGCCTGTTGACAATCAAATGTATTTTAACACTCTGAATTTGATTTAAATTGAAGTCACATTGTCACAAAGGTATCAAAATGTGTATACACCTAAGTGTGTATACACATTATACCAATATTACGAAAGAGCATTAATTCTATTATGCTGTTGAATAAGAATTTTACAACATTATAGCTAGACCAGTAAGTATGAAATAAGTTAACAGTCTATTTCGACATTAAACAAAAAAACATTATACAAATAAATTGAGTAAAAACCGTGTTCGTGTGACAAAATTATTTACAAAATTACAATAGAGATATGATGAATGAAGAGTGACTTTAATTCCTAGAAATTCAATGTCTACAATTCAAACATATGCCTAATTTAATAAAAACACGTTTTATTGATCAACCTACGTCGCTATTACGCCTTGTCGAAATTTAATTTAGAAGGTTCGTGAACACAATAAAATTTTAGATTATTTAGTTATTAAGTTTGAACTTAAATAAACAACATTTTCGACGCGATAGTAACAATTAAATTATTGTTGTCGCTTATTATATTGTTGATAGTCTTTGTTTTTAGATTGTAAAGCATCTTCGCGATCGTTACAATACTGTTTCATGTAAACATTTATTTCTGAATCATCCCAGATTACAATTCTGATTATCTTTCGGTCGTTTGTTAAACAAACTTAGATGGATATAAACTGTGTGACTCGACTTTATAAGTTTTAACGAGATTTTTCTGATGGTCGCTCGGTTTCGGAACAGAAATTTAGATCGCAAATTGACTTAGATGAAGTTGCTCCTGTCATGTTCCTGATTTAGAACTGTGGAGGAACTGGTACACTAGTTAAAAGTTGCCGCTTTGTCTGTGAAAACGAGAACACCTGTACTTCCAATTTCCTACATAATATGTTTTTATCAAACCTTATACAACACTTTTAAAACAGACCAAAGGGACCTCACACTAAAATTATGAAACACCAAATAACAATATTTTATTTCCAAAACGCCAAAAGACGTCGAATATTGGGAATATTATAGGAACAGTTTCTATCGGAAAATTCAATTGTCGTTTGGAGTATTTTTCTTTATTCATTTATAGTTTCCCATTGTTAAAAACTTGTCTGAACGTCCACAAACATTTCAGAATCATATTTAGCCGAATCGGTCCAGGTACTGTAGAGCAAATGAACATGGATTTATTTTTAAATAATAGAAATATATATCAGTATATCTAATGAATCGTATAATTTCGTTTTATGATGTACGCTTATAGATTATTTACTGTTAGTTTTGATGAATGAAAGGAAAGACTCGATTGATTGGTCTGGTACCATCATAATGACTATAGAATATTAATATAACAGGCGTCAGCCCTAACACGACGTTTAATTTTAAACGAATATAACATTGCCCTGTTACATTCGTAGCTCTAAAGTCTTATTAAACACACAAGTATTAGTTCCAACCTAAGGTTTCAACAGTTGCAAATAATACTGTCTAGACAGTCACGTTTCAGATGTGATCTAAATACAATTAAACACAAACCTTACCAACCATTTAAGATCGTCCATTATAAAATAAATATCTGTGGGGATAAATTCTTTAAGCCTTGGTTGGATTTATGTTTCTGTGTTGTGATCATAGTCGTAGTACATCGTGTCGTGCATAAATCATTAATACACGGGAAAGTGTTCAAATTTTTATAGAACTTTATTTTTCAACCTAAAATCATCTTAAGAATATAAAACGAACGAAATTAAAAAAGGGAGGTAGAAAGAGCTATCCAGACTCTAAGGAAAGACAAAGTACCAGGTTTAGATGAGGTCACCAACGCGCTTTTGAAAAACAAAATATTGGTAACTACTTTAACCGTTCCTTTTAATGTTTTATTTAGAATGGAATCAATTCAATTTGACAAAATCGACGATAATACTCATACATGAAATACGATAAGACTCACATCAATTAAAGGCCTATTAGCTCTATAACAAGCTCATATTAGACTATTAGTTATGAAATAAATGCACACCCTCATACTTTATGCACGACTTCGGCAAACTCGCTCGATCAGCCTTTTGTAAGTTTTCTAGTCAGGATGTTCTTCACAGAGAAAGTTATTATTTTACATATACATAAATTCGTTTTCAGATTCCAAAAACTACTTCAAATTAATGCGGCTCAAGCGAACACTGCTTCGTTATCGCTAATTAAGGCTTTATTGCAAAACGTGGATAATAGTGTTTACGGTATTTGTTGCCAAACAACAAAAAATAATAAGTTGTTTTATATGAATATAATATAACGCGTTAACACACATGTTATAAAATTTAGTAGGTCGCTAATATGTTAAATACATCCTAGGTTGCGTTTAACAGGTTTTGACTTATATTCTTTAGTCTAATACAATTCTAACTATAATGTTATATTTTACGTAGCTCACTACATCATCATATAAACAAAATATTTAGAATTTTGAATGATATGAAATGTATTTCAGTGAAAAAATATATAATCCACATAGTGGTTTATTTTAACCTTAATGACTCGACCACGCTAAGGGTTAACCACAAACCAGAAATGGGTAAGGCTATTGAATTATGCTTTTACTAAAAATACCATGTCAGCATGATAGTTTTTCATATGAACTAACCAGAAAAAACTAAAGTTGTAAAACAGTACACAGATGAAGGAAAATCACAATAACAAATAACATATATATTTTTAGAGCAGTGTTGTCGTAGTGACTTTAGCGTACAAATCTTCCTGAGGTTGTAGCTTCGATTTCTGCTTATGTACCAATAGAAAAAATCGTGAGGAAAAGGTCCAAAAAGTCGACGGAGTGAAAAAACTGTATAATTTCTGCGTTTTCCTGTTACTACGTTAATGAAATTGCGTGTGTCTTGTACTATATCCGTTATATAATCTCGTCATTACCAATATTGCTTATCAAGGCAAGTAGGCCAAAAGCCTTCTATGCATTATACGTCATCGTCATCGTTTTTGGGGTAAAGAGATGCAAAGATCCTCACATGTGTTAATTGTCTACTTACTGTTTAACCTTGAGTTTTAAATACACGGCGGTTCGATAACTTGTTTGATAACATTGCGCCATCAAAACATAGATAACAAACGAGTGTGAAAAACAAAACGATCTCACTAAAAACGTACACATACCAACTGTTGTTGTACCTTCATTGTTTCAGAAACGATACAAAATGTTTGTGATCTGATACCAAAGGCTGACACAAATGTACTCAACAATACGTCGATGTCTTTTCACTATATTTTTTTACTATTTATAAACTCTTTGATCGGGTATTGCTTTGAATTTATCGTTGTATTGATGAATGCAGCGTTCGATTTAAATTTCTACTGATCGTTCTAAATAAAGCACGATTCTCACTTGAATTAAACACAAAGACAAGTTTTGCTTCAAAAGGGGCTTATCGATTCCAATTTTAAAATTCATATTTATTTGTAACCGTGAATAAAACACTTCAAACGTAACAAATGAAAACGCCGAGATTGCCAGAATGTTCTTAAGAAATTTCATAATGTTTTGAATATTATCCATCGCTTTATAAGTTATTATGTAGTATTTCTATGCAACCGAGCCGAATTACTTAACGCCTCGATACCGAACACCTATGTTCAGACATATACAGTTGCATTAAATGTCAAACTATCAACACACAACAAACTATAACACCTCCGAAGCCCTTGAAATTGGTGAAACACCATAGATTCAAGTAGTAGCCAGCTGTAGTCAAATTTATTTTAACCGCCGCCTAAAATATTAATTAAATCAATAACTTCCAATTCTCCTAAAATTATTCGCTTAATTTTAATATTTGAACGTAAAATAAGTCTTCGGAACACTCAGTATGAATTGGATTCAATTAAGTTGTACCAATTAACAGTCAGATCCGTATTATTCCAGTTTCAATCGTGGTACAGAAGTTGAAAGTTGTGCGGGCTTAGGACCGGTAATTTGTACTCTACTGAAAACTAATTTGTTTTCTACTATATTGGATCATAAATTATAAATTTGTAATGAATTTCACAGCTGAGATGTAATAATTATATATGAGAATATAATTTATATGCAGAATAGCCCCAAACCCCACAAACCGCTATCTCGCGGCCGCTTATGGTCCAGTGCACCGTATTAAAGCCGATAGAAGCGTAACATTTATATTAGCTTAATTGTGATTCCAATCAATTTATTTAATATTTTGATACGAAGGTGCCGGTCGCAAACAATATTTTGAGTGTTAAAAACCTATTTTGCTTTTGTACTGAATTGAAATGAAAATTCTAATGGAAAATGTATTTGATGTTGTAATTCAACGGTAAGGGTGACCGACAAATGGGTGCAATTGCTGGGATTGGCAATTGAATTAATTTCTTCACTGAGGTTTTTAGTGAAATTGATGGCAAGCCGTTTCGGATACCCCGAAAAGGGTTTATTGCGAATCGGGAATTGCAGTCATTATTTTAGTTTCATTTGTTTTAGGCTATTCATTTGTTTATAATTATATAAGTCATTATACTCTATTTATCTGTGTTTCAATAGTTTCTTTTTATAAAATAAACTATTCTAAATTATCTGGCGTATCGATACTTTTAATAAGAAGTTTAATCCCATATTATTAGAGTTTGTATAATTACAGTCTTAAGTCATCATCACAATTTCACAGTAAAAGACTACTTAAATTTCTTTTCGTTCTTTGGTTAAAACAGCAGATTTATATTTTTCATGAATTTTTGTGTTTTGACAGATATATTAGCACACCGCGCTTATAAAAATAGATGTCTTTCAAAAAAGGTTGCAAGGAATTTTCATTTTATTTTTCTCAAACCAGGAGCCACATTCATCTTGTCGTTTTTCATTACTTTTATTTTTGCAGGTAGGGCCTTACATAAATCATACTGATTTTGTATAGGGCATACAATAAACTGTAGCTGTAAGGGTGTAGTGTGACTGACCCACGTTAGATTTTAGAGTGACTATTATTAGGTAGACCGATAGCTGTTATTGTTTCACCAGCATTCAAATAGGACAGCTAGGTTTCGTACCTGGGTAACACTGTAAATGTTTAGAACTGGCCAGTTAGAAACATTGCTATACCATAAATTAAAAAAAAATTGCTAATGAAAACTTTAGATTTTCAATTTTAGAACTCTTTCGTAACTTTAAACAAAAATTTACATTGCTATATAAACCGCAGGAAATACACATAGTGATTGTTATTTCGGTGACAGCTTTTGCATAAAACTTATACGTCTTATCAAAATGTAGAATGTTTTCGCTGATAAGTTCATATCAATCGCTTGTCATTATTTAATAGAAAGGTATATGGTATATAAAAGCAAAATGCATTTTATGAAAAATCTCAGGGACTACTATACCCGAAATCACTTTGATAATAAGTATATTATCTATACTAGTAAGAACTGTAAGTACGTACCTACTGAAGACACATGAGCAGTGCACGATGGTATATCCCTATTCTACTATTCAGTATACTGTGATTTCGAGATGAATATTTAGTGTATATATTAAAACATTTAATTGTTGTATCTTAACAGATTAATCCCAGAGTAAATTTTTTGTAGCTTTGTATATCCAATAACGGTATGATAAATTCTAAGGGTTTTCCAATTTTTGACCATCCTAACAAGGATTTTGAGATCTGCTAATTCTGCTGCCAGTACCTGAAAGATATCATAAGTAGGTTAATACTACAAAGTATCTACAAAGATACGTTGTAGTATTAAAGAATAACAAAGATTTAAATTAAGACTTTACCAATGCACTGATGTGGTTAGTATCTTTACTATTTTTTTTATTCATGCCATTTTATTTCTTGCATTAAATAGTTCAATGGTTCGAGTAACAGAACACCTACACACTTATCTTTTCCCCCACAAGTTATGAATTTCATACATTTACACACATTAATTTATATGTCAAAGCAATTAAAAGCAAAAGGTTTTAAAAATCCTCGTAGCACCTTGTACTTATACTTCAGCCTCGTAAGAAGTATATTAGAATACGGTAGTCCAATATGGTCGCCGAATTATAAGGTGCACATTGACGATATTGAACGAATTCAGAGGAAATTTCTCAGAATTTTATGTTATCGTATAAAACCTGGCCGGTCTAACTTAAATTATTGCGATAGACTCCTGAAATTTAAAGTTCAACCATTAGAATCCAGACGCATAGTCTTCGACTTAGTTTACCTTTACAAAATCACCCACTCCATTATAGACTCTCCCGAACTACTAGCTCACATTAGCCTTAACATTAGATTTAGTGCCCGTAGAGCTAACGAAGTCAATTTATTTTCCCTTCAAACTTATAAGAATAACATCTCTTTTTACAACCCTTTGACCAGGATGGCTCGTCAATATAACGAGATGGCAAAGAGCAACCACTTACTTGTGGACATATTCTGTCGCAACATCAATAAATTCATTAGTGTCGTTAAAGACATCCTCCATCGTAGGTTAAGTGCTGACCCTTGTGGTCCTGGTTAACGTTACGTTAAATTGGTGTCGAGGAACTTATTATTATTATTATTATTGTTTTTTTTTTTTACTATGTTACCTTTGTTAGTTATGAGCCTTTTATTGATGTAACATTAATTTTGCAGTGTGCACATGGTTTTACATTAGAATCCTGTTCATAACTATTAGTTTTAAGTTTATTTTTGTAAAGATTATAATGTGTTTTGTGCACCAAATAAATAAAAATAAAATAAAAATAAAATTATACTAACAAATTATATGTACAAAGTTGTATACAGGGACCTATTAAATTTGTTTTAAAGCAATTTATCAATGTTAACTTCCTTTAAACTGTTAGTTGGAGTACAGTTAGCGAACAGACCTTTACGCAATTAAGTGAATTCAAAGTTCAACGGATAAATGTAGATCTTGTGCAATGCGTTATTCCTGCAAATAATTGCATGATTTTCAGTTGATTAAATGTATTAAGCTTTGGAGATTGTTAAAGCGGAAGCGATCAAGCGAATAATAGTTTAGGAATGAAATTACTTTTTGATTTGGAGTATTTTTTAGTGTAGAGATACTGCGAATTTGAATCAATAATACTAAGATGAATTAATTAATTTTATCTTAAATATCATGCGAATTTGTTCCTTTATGTTATAGGTTCAAGAAGGGTGAAATATTAATAGCAGATTTTTTCCACAAAAAAATTAAGGTAATTATAATCATCTCATTTATAACATATTATTATATTTATTTAAGATTTATTTTTTATACAAATGAAAGCTGTATATTAAGATAAATGCATAGGAGAAAGTTGTCTTTTCTTTATATAATGACACCCATTTTTAGTGGGTGCGTTTACGGCCTTTAAGAGAGAAGTACGCTCGAATTTTGAATTTAAATGACCGTAAAAAGAGACAAAGGTGATAACAATTTGGCTATATATTGCAATATTCATATGATAAATTATTCCTATATTACTCTGTAAAAAATACCATTACCGCATATCGCTGTTCCTGAATTCTCGTCCTTGCTAATGCAAGCGGACGTATTAATCTTCGTTACTGTACCCATCTGTAGCACAGAATGGTTGTACGTGCAGTGCATATTATTTATAGATACATACATTTTTTCAATTTTCATTTTCTTTTTTTACTTCTGAGTCTGTCCAAAGGAAAGTTATTTAGTTTATGTATTTCATATTCAAACTTTTGTCACCAAAATGAATTTGATAGTGTGTGTACAATACTTGAGAGTCTTGATAGTCACTTAAATCTAAATTTATATTATTTATATTGGTTGTTATTTAATAAGTTTTAAATTTTAAGAAGAAACTAATAGTCATTTTTCCTGGCGAACTACATATTTGTTTTTGGTTTGTACACGAAACTACATTAGGTATATGTAATTGGCTTAGTTCGGTAATGGAGGTGTTAAGTAGTCTGATTTTTACAAATTTTCCTTTATGGTAAAGGGCTTAAGCGTAAGAACTGACAACATTGTAGTTGAGGATGTTGCTATGATATGTTTTATGATATGAACTCGACTAGCGTTGCTTCCCTACCCACTGAAATATAGCTTTTTCTTAAACCTATAAATACAAATATCATCATTTTGTTATGTTGTCTTCAAATTTATTAACAAACCGTGAAAAAAGATTAACATCAAGTTACCACAAATCTTGTAATAACTTTAATAAGTTCATAAAAAGATACCTGAAAATAAATGACAAAGATCAATTGTATAAATCTCTCTGTCACTTAAAATCAATTAAGGGAATGAAGAAACGAAAGTCTCAGTTTAAGAAAATGGAGGGGTGATAATATTTATTAGATAACATTTACATAATCACTCGTGGACTTAGATAACCATTGATTAACAATCTTTTCAAGGTTTTAAAAATTAACTTAAACGCTAGTCAACTCGATATATTTTTATTTTGTAAAGTTTAGTTCTATGTTCAACCAATTATGATTTTATGATGCCATGTAACGACGAGATCCAAGCAAGTTTTTCAATTAATTAAAATCAAACCTTTCTTTATAATTCTTTTTCTCTTATATTCGAGCGTTGATACAATTAGACGACAACACATGGTTAAGCTAAAGAAAATGCTTGAACGGGTTTGAAAATAAAATTCAGTATTTATTAATAACATCTTTACTATTTACATTTAGTTGGACTTAGTGATTAAATCACAAAACTATAAATTAAGAACCACTTATTTGTATTAATATCAGTTTTTTGTAAAAACATTTTCAAATATTTACTTTATTGCATAACTTTAAACTATCTATATATGTTATGAACAATAATATTTTAAATTTCTTATTGTATTTTTTACAATACTTACTCTATTTTGTCTTTCTTTACAACTCTTAAGGTTTCTAGTATAAATTCAATCAAAATGCAAAAAAGTATTTTAATCTCCGGCTTAAACAAAGGAATGTCAGAGCTTCATCTCTCTATTGAATATCCAATTTGTAGGAATCTCTTTATTTGTCTTGGAAGCGATAAAAATCACTATTTGTTATTTTTACACTATAAATAAGTTAATCATAACTTCTAACTTAACTAAGGGAAACAAATCATTTGACAAACCACCGGAAACCGATGTGGCGGTGAAAAAGCATTTGTCGTGAAAAATTATACATTAAAATAGTAAACAAAATTATATTTTCTATAGAACCTTATTGGTACACTAAAGCATATTTTTTCTTAATATCCCTTCCTTAACATTATGCTTTAACTATAATATAACGTTGTATGGATTTCGATACACGCCGTGATGTCTACCTATATAATATTTACCAATTCGATTTATTCTAACCAAACTTTAGCTTGATATCAGAATATTTCGTTCTTTGAAATAAATAATTAATTTTAATTGTACATGAGGTAATGCTTTCTAAGTGACAGCTCTTAATTGGGTCGTGATTTATCGGTTTGCTGTTAGGATCTCGTTACATTCTGTTAAACTGTGAATAATTTGTTGCCTATAATATAATGTTATAGTGATAATAATATAGTGTTAACATTTAATTTTACATTGGATTTGGAATTTATGAGATTTTCATCTTTGAGTGTTTATTGATCTCAGTATGGTGCCATAGTCACCATTTGGGTTAAGTTTAGGGTAGAAATTCTCCCTTAGATCAAATCCTTTACATTTTTGACATACGGAAGGCATATTACCCGCTCTTAGCCCTTGACTTGCGAACTGGTTGTAAATGTAAATTTAATTTGTTTTTTTTTGACGTTCATAAGTGTACATGTTTACCTATATGAATAAAGGTATTTTGAGTTTGAGTTTATTAGAGCCTAATAAACTCAAACTCAAAATACGACTTCGACTTGCTCCGATTGCATTCATGGCATTCTGACTGACTTATTTCATCGACATTTGGTTTTGAGACATGAAGGTTTCCTCACGACGTTTGCCATAACCGATACATAACTTCAGCACTGATTCGAAAGCATTGTGTCTAACACTATGGTCACACATATGTATTTAACATCTATCATATATATTTAGTTGTAATTAATATTTGTGTTAGCTGCTAATTTAGTCGCGGGCAATTTTTCTATGACGTAGTACATAATTAAATCTAACCTTTAAAAATATCTATTATTTATCTTATCCAACTTGTACGAAACATTTACTTATGAGTTAATATGTGACTCTTTATACATAACACGACCAAATTTGAGATTTGTATCGTTTTGAACTAGATTGATGTAATATATTGTATACTAAAAGTATAAGGTATTTTAATGGATAAAATAAGTATTATACATGTTAATGTCACTGATATTTCTAATGACGAAGTTGCACAGCCTTGTTGCATGGCCGCTGGGTGTTCACCTATAGAAAGAAAGGATGTTAAAAACACTGTTATTATTATGTTAAAAATATTGAATAGCTTTATTAAACAAATGAAAATTATATATACAACCCTATTGTAGTGCTAAATCGATAGGAAAAGACTCCAAAGCGACCACTTAGCTCCAACAATATGTATAATTGAATAGTTAACACAATAATACTTCAAAAATGGTTTGAGCTCTACGTGGAAGTAAGAACATTTTATTTGAATAGTGTCTGCAATATGATTTGTAGTAACTTGTAAGTTTTTAGACTAATCATACCTTTATTTTTTTTTATAGAACAGGGGGCAAACTTTATATTGAATTTGCGTATCACATTGCATCGCGGTCGCTTTCATAGAACACAGCCTTATAGGGATTAACTTTTTTATTTTATTTTCCCATTGCTTGAAGTACAACCTACCAGATAAGACATGAACTCTCGTTGAAGCAGGCGGAGCATTATTGGGACCACAAGTGTAGAGCCCCGCGTCGGAACCCCTCGCTCGTTGAACTAAGAGCCGGCTCGTACTCTTCAAACCTTTTTCGGTGACAAGCGATATCCCGCCACGTGCCGAGTCGAAATTTATCACCTGTCAATATATTTTTTCGTTTAAATAATTATAGGTACAAAAGGTATAGTGTAATTTTTTTTTTAATTTTAGACTAGAGTCCAGGGACTTTATATATCTCACTTTTTTCTTTTTTAAAAAAAACAGTATAATTTATAAAAATGAAAAATATTTACTATATTTTATATAAATATAGCATTAATTAATTATTAAATTAATATAAAATAAAATAAAAATCATTTATCTCAGACCAATTAATAATCCATTTATTGTTAGTATATAAAACTTATAACTATGTTAGTAAAATTATTGAAAAATATTTAAATATTTAATTTATTAGTCTACGTTGATTTGAGACACCAGGTACATGGGCATGTATATGAATCCAGTGTCTCAAAACAGTACATTCGGTCTTATTTGCTATAACCATATGTAATATTATGACATAATATTTTTACCTGGTTTTCATAAAATACTTCTACAAATTCAGAAGTAGTTTAGTTTGAAACGACGTGTGCACCTTTGAACGACTTTACACCCAGAGTTCAAATTCAGGCTATGAAAATTTTTATCAAGAAAATCAATGAAACTGACATATAATGCATGCCTTGTAAAAATGTTCATACAATCTTAATCTGTGTAATCTGTTTTGGCTTTGTGTATTGTATTTGTATTTTGTATAATAATATGTATTAAGTAGCTGTTAGATTACTTATAATTAAATAAATAAACTATCCTTAGGCCAACCGACGAAACTAAAACAAAAAAAATAGAAGACATAGAAGCTAAGTAAAAGTCATAAGTAATGCCAATACTTTTACAATTTATTAGCGTTTATGTTCAGATGAGAAGTAAAACATCATTTAAAATTTAAAATAGCTTCAATGAAAACGCTAATTTGGAGCTGAATTTTATTGTGTAAAGCCGCAATCCGAGCTGCGAAACCAACATAAGTTTTGAATTTTCAACAATTTGCTTCTGTGTTTAACTTCTGCAACTAAATTTCTCGTATACAATATTTGCTGTTAAACATTTACAATTCATTATGAAACTGTTTAAATTAAGAATGTATATGGAAAAAAATATCTTTGAGAGATTACATTTCTGTATCCGTTTTATATTATTATAATTTCATATTATTGAATAAGCGAATAATGACTGTTCCTCACGATATCCACGCAGGAAAAAAAATTTATAGTTTCACAACCAGGGGAGATGAACTTCAAATCATGCGTTTAAATCGCACATATGTTAACAATTTTAACTATAACGCGTGAAGTTACAGGATCTTGCGTATAAAAATATCAAAGATCTAATTATATATTATAAGTCGTGTTAGTTACGCTCCAAATGGCAGAATAATAAAATATCAATTAAGTTATCGAATCCAATAAATAAATAAATATATTTGGGAAAGAAAACAGCATGTGGTGCCATCTGTTTAAAGAAACAACGCATCATTTTACATCGAATCCGTATCAGTTCAAGAAATTCCGATTTGGAGGTGAGGCAACGCATAACCAGGCTTTGTTCTTCCATCATCAAAAATATTGTAAATCAGAAAGTGCTTTAACATGTAGTATCGCAATATTGTCGCTAGACAGAAGAGACCTAATGTGTAAAACTGACTTCTATCGCAACGGCAAACAATAAAGCATTTCTGTATTTGTAAAAAAATTGTATAAATGTCCTTAATGAAATCCTAAATTATGTTTCACTAAAGTTAACACTATATTATTAGACTGTTAGACGGAACGAAGTTAGCCGGGTCAACTATTAATATGATAAGCAACAATAGATTAGTATTTGATAATTTCATTTCTGAAATAGGGTAAATTAACGGACCAATTTAACATATTAACTCTACGTTAATCTGCTTTATTAAGCAATACAATTGTGATTGAAGTGAAATTCACTATTCCTATGTGTAATGATTGTTTTCGTCAAAGCACTCAATTTGCAATACTCTATTAATACGTAATTATCGATTGAGACTTCAGGTTAATTTGATCAAAGTGTGTGGAATGCGAGATGATATGAAACTAAATTACTGTTTGTTTTGAAATTATAAGGAAAATAAATTTCAATAACTATGTTGCATTAGGTAGGTTTGTATTTCCGTTTATTAATATCAATTGTTTACGTTTATGAAATACAAAGTGTAAAAATACAATCGTAAAAACAAGATTTTGCTATTGTTATTAAACGACTCCTTAAAGTGGTATTAAAATACTTATTCTGATATAAATTATATGTCGTTAGGATAGAAGGTTAATTCAATAGAGTTTCATGTAACAGACCTGTTCCCCATGTGTCCAAGTAATAGATGTAGGTGGTTCTGGAGTATGCCTCACTGTACAAGTCAAGTTGATAGTTGATCCTTTCTGTAGGAATAACTCTGCTCCACTCGATATTGTAGTCTCTGGTTCTATTACGGATAATCATTGATTAAGATTTTAATTTACTAGTAGTGTAAATTAGTAACTAAATTTTACAAGTGAGATTAACAATGGAGTATCAATCATCAGCCTCTTATAAAAGAGAATGACATTTATATTATTAATTCATACATAATCTTGTTAAGCTAACCCTTGATATGACTCATCTTTCTTTTAAATAATAACTACTAAGAGACAACTTTATAGTATTTTAGTTGTATCACAGCGATAATTTCTAATTTATACGTGTATTATATTTCTTTTAATAATTGAAAATACGTATTTCTTTAAAGAACTAAACAGATAATTTACTTTTATTTTTAAATAGTAAAGAAGTTTTTTTATTTATTTTGGGTCAACCCTGACAAATAGAATAATTGAATTCCTTATAAAATTTAATTACACTCACCGACAATATTGAGGAAAACGGCATGCCCAATGGGTGGTGTGGTAGAAATTTGACACTCATATTGGCCGGAGTCGCGACGTTGCGGGCTGCGGATACGAAGCGCCCATTCCTCGGATCGCGGCTTGTGCTGCGCCTCAAAGCGCTGGTCTGATGTGTACGTGTAACGGCCCACTGTTAGCAGGTGGATGTCACGATGACGCACCCAGGATACCTATTTATCAAGTGAATCAACACAAAATGAACTCGACTACTCATATACATAGAGGAACATATTTTTGTAAGACATATAAAAATATATATACAAGTTCGAAGACTAAACTTTGGTTTTATCATGATAGCTATTCTATAAATAAGTATACGCTGCGCAAAATAAATTAAATTTGAGCACGCTTAAACGTCGCTCGTCGCACGCCGATGTAGGAATTGTTTTATAAATATTTTACGTCGACGTTACTTTACCAAACTTATGGTAGAATTAGTAATGATTTACGTTCGTATTTTTGGAATCGAAAAAACCTTTAGTGAAAGTTGAAAAACCTTTTTGGTTGCTTTGTTGGCTGAAGGTTGTAAGAAATCGCGAGTAACGCGGTACTTTACATTTTTTTGAAAGCATCTCTCTAGCTCTACGGCCATAGCAAAACAACAATATTGTTTCTTGAACTTTAACGATGCTTAGTCAAGGACAAAATTGAGGAAAAGTGATGAATCACATTTGGCAGATTTAAATTCATTTAAATGGTGTCGAAATTCGGAAATGTGCTATACTAATAAAATAGTTGGAAAACTTGGAGATAGCTGAAACCCGACGAAGTTGAATAAAGTCATCAGAGTAAGTTTTGCTAGAGCGGTGTTTTACAAAATTGAATATAAAGGTTTCCTCATAGTTCAAAATATGCAAATTATTAAGTTAAATGTTTAACGAATATCACTGGATACGACAGAGTTATAATTTTGCATAACTTATTTGATATTGATGTAAGGATTTTGATTAGTTTGACTGGCGTATTTACGCAAATTAATAGATGTACTGAGGTTTGGCATTACTCGACGAATATTTGTATAAATACTGTTAGGTTTAAATTTGCAATGTCTGCTTACTAGAGTGATTGTTATCTTTGGATTTGAATTTATACTTTTTGGTCAGCAGTAATTGTTTCGTCACCCATTACTATTGCAAATAAGAAATGTAATAAATTTTTGAATATGATAATTGATTTAACACTTTTGTGTTAAGCTAGTTTATTGTCATTTACTTTTTTGTGCTTCTCTTTTAGCATAGACATCTCCTTTATTTCAAACAAAACACACACACACAAACACACAAAATAACAATAATCAAATAAAAATATATTTATAATTATAATATATCACTTTTTATGTATTTTTGTAAGTCGTCTGTGAGTATTTCGTTAGTGTGTATTTTTAAAATAAATAAGTAATAAATTAGATTCTTAGCAAAGGCATTCATACAAGTTCTTAAATCGTATCCATTGATTTGTACCTTTTTTTTATAGAACAGGGGGCAAACGGGCAGGCTCACCTGATGTTAAGTGATACCTAAGATAAGTCTCAGTATCCTTTCATAAATTTCAGTCGCTGCTCTACCTGGTCCAGCCATAAGTTCTTTTACAAAGAAAATGTATAATTTTTTTTTAAATGTATGTCATACTGAAAATTTTCACCTACATATTTATTAAAGCAAAATAATAAAAAAAAACATTATATTCGAAATGGCAACCTTTGCCTTTAACTCAGGCCTTGAATCTGTTTGACCACGACGAATCTACGGATTTTTGCACTGTTTCCAAGGGAAATTTCGCCACTGCTTGCTCCAAGCATTTTTTATAAGACTTAGGGCCTGTTTCACAATGTCCGGATAAGTTCCAAATAAGCTATTTGTTACTTATTGGTATGATAAATAGTATTTTTGCGTTTCACGACTGTCAGATAGCGCTATACGTCATGAAATTCGAAGTATCTTAACTTTTATCTTTCGAATAATTTATGTGTTGCATAGCTATTTGGCACTTTATCCATACATTGTGAAACAGGCCTTAAATATTACCGTGTCGTCTAGAAAATGCCCATTCCTCTAAAACTGACCATTATTTGTAGTCTAAAGGGTTGAGGTCTGAGCTCGATGTGAGCCAGTAATCTACTCCTATAAAGTCCGGAACGTTGGTTTGAAGCCACGCCTTCTTTGATAATTTTAAGCCTTTTAATTTTCGCTTAACCAATTGATAACATTTCAGAAACATCTAAGAAACTTTCCAAGTTAAATTTAATGAGAATAAATTACAAATAATTATATGACTTTCTCGATAAGAAAACGGTTGTAATATGCAAATATATGAACCAAAGTATTAATTTATGTGATAACTTTATATTGATTATGATAAAACTTTAGTCTTAAAACATAAATTTATACCCAATACTTAAGGTGATTAGAATATTCAGTATAGTATATTAATATTATCTCTGGTTTTGTCTGTACTTCACCGTTGACTGTCATAGCAACCATTGTAACACCAAATTAAAGAATCACTATTATCATAGGCATTATAATTACTGTTACAAATATTACCAAAAATTTTATTGAATTGGTTGATGAGACTAATAATTGTTTTAACTAACAAGAACATTAAAATATTTTATAAACAATTTTCTAATTACTGATGAGTAACTGTTTCTATCTACTAAAATAAATTCAACGCACTTTCAATTCAATATTCTGAAATAAATAAAAGCTCTGGCGAATAAAGTTTATATAAAGCCCCGCGTTTTAGATATCCCATTATCCTGAAGGTATCGGGATTATCAATGGAGATGGCGAAGTGCGCACTTAACAGTGAACGATCGCTATCTCGGGGGGTAATCATAAATATAAAGTGAATAAGGCTCTTCACGTTTTGAACGATTTTATGTACGTGTTCGTAGGCTGGACTTTTGCTTCTTTTTTCAGAAAATATTTTGACTTTAGCATTATGAAATGTATTTTATATGAATTAGAACACCATGACAATTAATACTATACTTAATGTTGCATTCTCACAATAAGGATATCTGTATGATGTCTTGGCAACGGGAAAGACAATATTGTCCTATTATTCATCTTTTAGTCTTACACAAAAATAAAAATAAAAATTTATTGGTGTGGTTTTTCAAGGCTTTAGAGTAACAACGTCCGTATATAACACGTCAATTAAATATCTTTAATTGTATTATAGTGTAAAATAAAATTCTCTTGAGCGAACATCAGATAAGTGTTTACAAGTAGTAGCATATGAAAATTTATTTAGATTTTTTCCTGAATAACCCACGCATATACACAACATTAAAGTAACTACACTATATGTTCTGTATGAGCACTAAATAATTAATTTCTCAAATAAATATTTTTTTTCGGTAAACACTGCGTTTCTTAACTAATATTTTTAAGTATTTAGGTGTAAAAATAATTGCGTGAAAACTGGAGTTGGTTTGTGCCCTGGAATTATAAGCATAATATAATCGACCATAGAACGATTTCATAATTTGTTATGTCCATACAGTTTTTAGTAAACAAGGAGGAAGGCTTTTTCACCATACAAAGTCTATGTCAATATATCCAGGAATCCCCTCTGCTACTCATGATTGACTTAACATGAACCAGGCAAGTCGTACGCAATATGCATATAATATAATATTGTCTTGTACAAGAACGTTATAAAAAGAACCTTTTCAATAAATAGTTCACTGTTTATTATATTTAATAAAATAAACATAGATACGAAAATAAATAGATCTTGATTGAAACTTTAGATCAGAGTATCTTTTATTCGTTGCAAACGACTTTCGTTTGATTATCCTATTCTATGAAGCGTATTGGAGCATATTTTTGAATTCTACAATTTGCCCGGTCCTAAATTTTATAGTTATGGATATAAACAGACTCGTTATGTAGGTTCAAAGGTAGTTAAATATGATAGATAAATTAGTAAGTAACTCGTTATGTTATTAAATAGACTTTTTAGATCAGGTTCTATAATTTTTAAAACCAAAAATAATAGTGGGAAGAAAACTTTCGGAACAGAGGAGAATATTGTGAAAATTATCGCACTCGCGAGCTCTCCGGCATTGAGTGTCCATGGGCGGCATCACTTAACATCAGGTGAGCCTCCTGCCCGTTTGCCCCCTGTTCTATAAAAAAAATAAAAGGAAAAATTTTTTACGGGTGATCTGAGTTTTTAAGGGTATAAAACGGTATATCTTGATTTTCGGCAAAACTAAAAGTCCTATGAAAAAAAGTCAGATGACTAAGTTGTAGATACTAAAAGTTCTAAAACTTTTGGATTTACACTTTTTCACATAACCTCAAAATTTATATCCAATAATTTTAGAATGGGTTTTTTTGTTAGTGAAACCTTTTGTGGATACATGGTCTATTTAGGCAATTTACATTTGCTCGAAGCAAACTAAGCCTAGTGTGTATTTTTCTCAAACCTGTGCGTTCTAGGCCCCAAGTGGTTAATTTAAATTGTACATATTAATTTATACTAATAATATTACTACGTCATTTTATTGATTTCAATTTACTTAGTAAGACTTTACCCTTTCTTTGTTAGAATTTTACTCAATATTTATTTTATATTAAGCCTCTTATACTTTATTAATTAACGTTGATAAGTACATAAAAAGCGTAAATTATCAATAATCTGCTTTGTGTTTTGTGTCTTAAATATTTGATAACTGTTCGCATTATCTTTGTCTATATTATATCGGAGAACTAAAATTTTGTTTCAAGCATCTCGGCGTATTCGAAGTAAAATAGTAATTTTAGGTGTCAGCACTTAACGCGAGCAAGTCCTTCAGAGCCGCGGTTAAACTTCACTGAAGTTTGGACTGAAAAGAAATTGTGATGACGCCATTTTTATTTCCCATTTCAAATGGTTGTGACCCCAATCCCGTTATCTAGTCAGTTTCAGACAGCATACGTTTAATAAAAATCTAAGTGTTGCAACTTAGCTCTCCTACCGTATAAGTTGTAAGATCGATCTAATACCAAGGCAGTTTAATTATTCAATCCCTACTTAAGGGACCTTTTGTCTAGTGTTATTATGTAATAAGCTAACCTAGCAACAATTTATAGTTATCATATTAATATTTAAAAGCATAATATGTTTTAATTATGCATTGACGTGGCATGGAAAAATAATGGAGATAAATAAGATTGTTTAATATGATTAAGAAGATGATGAGTAAATCTATTTATTTTAAATTCGTTCGGCCAGTGAGTGAGTGAGAATCCAGTTGAAATATAGCATGTTTATGAAATGCCGGCTTGGTAACTGAAAATGCTTCTAATTTTATCGACAACGAAGTTATAGGGGTGTCGAAAATGGCTTGAATGGCTTCCAGAAAGGGATGCGACGGATGGGCCGCCATATCTTTTTAGGCTTACTTGTACAGAATTATTTGTCTAGATTATTATGATGTTGTTTCTTTATGTTGCCTACATTAATGTCTATTATTTAAATAAGACTTTTTGAAACAAGTGTGAATTCACTATTTAATTAATGTACATTTTGACTGCTGTGTTTTTACAACTCTAAACCCATAGACAAGCTTTTTTGATACATATCTAATATTAAAATTATATGGAACTGCGTAATTAGTAATAAATTTATAATGATTACTTCTAGAATTGATAAACAATATCATGTTTCTTCCTTCTGTTCTTCTTTTTTCTCTCATTTCTTTTGTCACTTTCTGACTAATTGTGTTTACATTGTGTACAAAACAGTATGCCATCTTGTATTATTTAAATCGAAGCATATGTATATTATAGATATTACTTTATCTTTGATAGCCTCTATGATTTATGCATGGCAACAACGCAGCAGTTTTTGGTGTAAGACAATTTTTTTTAATTAATTATTAACTAACGGAAAGAAGCAACAAATTCATCTCAAATATAAAAAAAGTGAATAAGAGCTGATATTTAATACAATAATATCCCACAATTTTTAAAAACATATCGAATTTTTGCCTTACGTAAAAATATAACATGGCTTTAATTTACGACATTTGTCGATGGTGTCATGTTGTGATATTGAAGAGACCATTATTCTATACCGCTTAAAAATACTTACAGTTCGATTCTGTAGGTTCTTTACGCGACACAGCAAACGCACTGGGTGACCAACCAATCCGGTGATATTTCTTGGCGTGCCAGGGTCGAAATAAGGTGCGTCTGTCCCCTGCCACTCTTGAAGATATTCTGCTCGAAAGCGGCGTGAAGACATCTCTGTGACTGAATCTGGGTAGTCTGCACCCGAGTTGGCTATTGGAATTTAGTTAAAATATATTGTTTGATTTCTTATCTCTTATATATATGCCGAGAAACATCTTTAAAGTAATGAAAAATATAAGAAATCATTTTGCGTTTCATTTAAAGTTTTGTTTTTATAATTTAAATGATTTAGACATACAGTATTTTCTTTGTAAACCCATCAACATAATGGTGTCGGAGAAGGATATTAATTTTCAAAGGATTGAATTTTGATTGTTGATACATTTTAAAAGGAAATCCGATGAAGATGAAGAAGCAATAGTTCCTAGAAGCGAAGTTCTACGAGTATTAACATTTCAATTTAAAAGTAGTAAATTTCTCAAAGCGAATTTGGCAAAGAATCTTTCGTTCTATCTACGCAATTTTAAATTTTTATAAACCAATAAATAAGGATTTTTGGTTCATTGTAACGATCACATCTTTACACGTGTCGATCCATCAATATACACTATTCTATTTCCACGCGAATAAAGTCACGGATTACAGACTAAACAAACATGAATATAAACATCTATTCTATCTATTCTATCTAACATATATATTATATATCTATACGGAAATAATACGCGTGTAGTACATCCGTTAATAATTATTTATATTCTAATAAATATAATGTTCGTGTAAAGAGACGTTAAAAAGACAGCTTAAGCATTATTAACATCCCTAAACAAAGGGATGCCAAGTTTTTTGCCCTTATTGAGGGCGTTCATTCAAAAGCAGTCAAGTGGAATGAAATAAATACACAAGCTTCATACAATACTTTGATTTATGAGAAAGCATCATCCAGATAAGAATTTTTTTGGTAATATGATACTTTTGGATGTACTTAACCTCCGTTTTCTACTTAAATTACTTTGTCGGTAGCCCCAAAAATGTGGGGTATATTTTTCATTCAGTCAGTATTCAGTTCCTACCAAAATTAACGACAATGTGATAACATCTTAGCCTTAGTTACTTATTTAATTAACCTTTTAGACACATAGCTGAATGAGAAACTATGTCTAAAACATGATGGTCAATATGTATGCTACTTCATCAAACAACACAAATTGAAAAAAATCCTTATTAAAAATTTACCTCTCAGGAACAAAAACTGTAGTAATAATATGAACAGCGCTCCATTAGCTCCACGAAATGGGTGACCCATAATCATCCTTCCGCTGTTTGGTATCTGAAAAAAGATAATATGACTTAAGACTAAGTTGAAGTCGTAGTGGAAAAAAGTGGTTGCCTGGAAGAAATTGCTCTACAGCTCCTTTTCATTTAATAATGTCAAATGTATTATGCCTCTGCAGTGTTAGTAAATAAATTAAACGTATGATATTAAATAATCAAACGCTAGCATTGATTTAGCGATGATTGAATGAAAGAATATTTTAATATTTATTTAATTAGAAATGAAAGAAAATTTATTCAATATGATGATTAGAAGCACATTTTATTAAATACAATATCCTGTGAAAAATTATATAGACATGCAAACAGCTTGACATTCAAATTCTATATTCCCTAACAAATGTTATTCGTATATCATATATAATCTCACATTGAACTAGTATAACGGTCGTAGAAAAATAAGAAACACAATGGCAACAATTTTATGTTCAATTTCCTTCTCATTTGCTCATTTTCATACAAAAGTAATTACTCTGACACTCATTATTTTACGCCAATTGCGTCTAATTAACCTCCTTCGATAATTAAATTGCAAATAATATTCTCATAATGGCGAGAAAAAGCTTCCGATTTTTGTGTCACGATTTATTTGTGAAAGAATTCACTAACATTCCCTAGTCCGACTTACATAGATAATAATATAATATGATAAGAAGATAATGTTTTATATAATTTTATTATAGTTTTGTGGGAAAAATCTAAGAAATAAATTAGTAACTAGGAATTAGATTTTATAAGTTGATTTTGAAATGTTTGTCATCACCTAATCGTAAGAAGAAATTCGACGCTACTTTATGTGACCTAGATTTTAAATAAAAATATTTATGAGTAAATATAAAGAAGTTTTAAACTTATAATTGCTGCATTTATTTATACCTGCAATCTACATATCTTCTAAGAGATTTTAGTAGCCCAACATAAAGAACATTGAATTAACTGTTTATTGTAGAAATATTATTACACAAATTGAAAATAAATTTAAACCACCAAAATATTTATAAAATCACATAAATCACCCTAATTTATATTTGTCCACCATTAATTCTACGTCAATGTCGTTCCCGCCAAAACGTAATCACGAACGCCGGGCATGAACCACAGAGCATCGCGTACCCATAGATTATAAACGTATTTTAAATAATCGACAAACAAAAGAGGTTCTCTAATTGATTAAAGACGTAAATTGAATATTGTAGTAATTATTATTAAAAGTTAAAACGATAGACCTAAAATATAAATTAGAAGTATTCTTATAAATAAAAAACCGAGTAACTTTTGTATTTTATAATTAATAATATTATTAAATATAAAATTGTCACTTTATGTTTTTATTATAGCTGATTTCATCCTAGTATATAATATACAGATTAGCAAAGATATTTTCTATTAAGGGTCTCTTGTTTACAGCCTGGATATGGATTTCTATGCCCTTGCGCACAGCGTAATATTAATTGTTTTTATTATTCCGTTTTACGTTACGTTAGTTTTATTCCCGAGTGTCTTAAGAACAAATGACCGAAATTAAGACATATATGCGTTAAAAAATAAAATTATTATAACTTTCATAAAAAATGCGTGTACCTAATGTTCATTTATTATATTTTTACTACGTACATTTTTATCTTGTAATGGATGACGGAGGATAGGATTCGTTTCTGTTTTTTTTTAATAAGTTGATGAGTCTGCCATCCCCTACCTACCCGAATATTGTTCTACCCGTGTATTGTAATATTACGTCATTCAACAAATTGCAGACAAAACACGCAAACTGTACTATATTTTTATCTTTGCAGTAGTTTCATGCTCACTTCCTTACTCGGAGGGGTTGAATATAAATGCCGCTTTGAAGTGCCCTATTCATTTCCTGTAGTTCTATCTTTGACGCAGTGCTGTGACAAAATGGTCTCATTCTAATAAGTACTTTAAAATGAAGTTTCTATATTCACGAAATTATAATGTAGTAAAATATATTTGTTTTGTATTATACGTACATAATTAGGCTATTAATTGCTCACAAAAGCACTGTGTAAAACAAATTTTATTTTAAATTTACTGTGCTTTTACAGTTACATATAACATAAGTATTCTCGTGTATATCAGCTTCCCACGACACTTCCTTTTAAGGACTAGCGGACTGTGAAATCGGCTCCCGTTTCCAGTATCTTCCCTGGAAGATACTACCTCCAATTATTTAAAGAAAGGTCCTCCTACGTAAAGGCCGCATCACACCCACTAAAATGATTATCCATCTGATGCGATGACTTCCCTTTTTGGGCGGCCCGTATGCTATAAAAATCCTGAAGTCAAATCAAGTGTGAACTTAAAAATACTTCTATAAGACGATTATTACGTGATCTACATGTCATATTATGTATACGTTTATACAAAGTACGGTAACACGCCATCACGCACGTATGTCACGCGACGTATCACGAAAAATTGCCAAAACAAAATTGCTTGGCGTGTACTTCAATAACAGCGTTTCGGCTCACCGATTAAGGGAGCTAATAATGGTTATTATGTTTGTGTTAATTAACAAAAACAATAATATTTGAAATAGTTATTTTTGTATTATATTTTTTCTTACGGTATGATACTTTACCACACGCAGTGTCTATTCTGTTATGTACGATATTAAAGAAAGATTACCCCGGGGGGGTACCACACGTGGAGAATCCCCCTCTGGGCGTCCATCATCGGAACAATCAGTATCCGGTGGTGGATGCACAGGCTGCCCTTCGTATTCTGGGGTGGGCAAAAACTGCGCTCTAAACAAAACATCCAGTTCTAGTTTTAGGTTTCGATCTCGGGGCAAACGGAAGAATTCGCCGAAGGCAACCCCTTCCACGCTCACAGTGGACTTTGTGGGGGCTCAATTCAAACCTAAGCGCGGTTCACTTTCACCTTGAATCTGCGAAGCCGGCCTTATTCTTCCTGACTGAGACTCAGATATCCTCCCCGGCTGATACTTCTTACCTCTCCTACCCGGGGTACAAATTGGAACATTCATTTGTGCCGCGGGCGGGAGTTTGCGTGTACGTCAGAGAGGATGTCTGTTCTCGTCGCCTTGGGACGCTTGAAGGAAGGGACCTATCTAACCTCTGGCTCCGCATAGACTGCGATGACCATCCGCGATTCTATGCGTGCCTGTATAGGTCCCATAGCGGAAATGACGAAACTGACCGACTCATCGAGCACATCCAAATGGCTACAGATTCCCTGCTTGAAAGGGTTCCTACCGCCGAAATCGTGATACTTGGCGATTTTAACGCCCACCATGCCGATTGGCTCGGCTCTGAAACCACCGATCACGCGGGAAGATCCTTTCACGACTTTGCTTTAGCCTACGACCTGACACAAATGGTCCCTGCGATTACGCGAATACCAGATGTGGACGGTCATAAACCCTCTTTGTTGGACCTTCTGCTGACTTCGCATCCGGAGAACTATCAAGTCTCCGTTGACCCGCCATTGGGTTCATCGGATCATTGTGTGGTCCGGAGTACTGTGCCATCTACGCGCCCTTCGCGGTCGCGCTTTTTGGGTTTTCGCCGTATTTGGCACTACAAGTCAGCAGATTGGGACGGGATGCGGTCTTTCTTTGCGTCCTACCCTTGGGGGCCTATTTGCTTTTCGTCTGAAGCTCCAGATTCCGTCGCTGCCTCTGTCGCCGAAGTGGTTCTGCAGGGAATGGAACTCTTTATTCCTTTTTCTGCGGTGCCGATCGGTGGCAAGTCTCAGCCCTGGTTTAAGCGTTCTTGCAAGGCAGCCTCGCGTCGAAAGCGAGAATGCTTTAAGGCATGGGCAGAAGCGGCGAAATCTCGTGATGCTAATACCAGCGAACTCAAAAAAGCATATAACTCAGCCTCCAGGTCCTTCAAACGGGAAATCACTAAAGCAAAGTCAGAGCACATTGCCAGATTTGGCGAGAGATTGGCCCAGCTCCCTTCGGGGACTCGAGCCTTCTGGTCTCTAGCCAAAGCTGTTCAAGGGAATTTTTGTCAGCCCTCCATTCCACCATTGCACAGGGAGGATGACTCGCTGGCCCACACTGCGAAGGAGAAGGCCGACCTTTTAGGCTGTCTCTTCGCGTCCAACTCGACTTTGGATGACCGAGGGAGATCACCACCGAGCATTCCACGGTGTGATTCTTCGATGCCGGAAGTTAAATTCCGGCAACGCGCTGTCCGTAAAGCATTATCTTCCTTGGACATACATAAGTCGAGCGGGCCGGATGGTATTCCTCCAATTGTGCTGCGTACTTGTGCTCCTGAGTTGGCTCCGGTCTTAACGCGCCTTTTCCGGTACCTGTACTCGCTTGGCACTGTCCCGGAGTGCTGGAAGATCGCTTCGATACATCCGATCCCTAAAAAAGGCGATCGCTCCGATCCGTCCAACTATCGCCCAATAGCGATAACCTCCTTGTTCTCCAAAATAATGGAATCCATTATTAATTGCCAGCTCCTCGAGTATCTGGAGGGCCACCAGCTGATAAGTGACTCTCAGTACGGCTTTCGTCGTGGTCGTTCGGCTGGTGACCTTCTTGTATACCTTACGCATAGATGGGCGGAGGCAATTGAGTCCAAGGGGGAGGCTCTAGCGGTTAGTTTGGACATAGCGAAAGCCTTCGATCGGGTGTGGCACAGAGCACTGCTCTCGAAGCTTCCAGCCTATGGGCTTCCCGAGAAATTATGCGATTGGATCTCCAGCTTTCTGGCCGATCGGAGCATCAAGGTCGTAATCGACGGAGCATGTTCCGACCTTAAACCCGTGAACGCTGGGGTCCCACAAGGCTGTGTTTTATCCCCGACCCTGTTTCTTCTGCATATCAATGATATGTTGCAACTTAGCAACATTCACTGCTATGCGGATGACAGCACTGGGGACACTCTTTACACTGGCCGGGCAAGTATTTCTCGGGCAGATGTCGATGAGTACCGGAACAAACTTGTGTCTGAAGTAGAAACCCTACTACGTGGAGTCTCTGACTGGGGCAGACTAAACCTAGTCCAATTTAACCCCAAAAAGACACAAGTTTGCGCGTTTTCCGCTAAAAAAACACCCTTTGTCGCTACTCCTCTATTCGAAAACACTCTCCTTAAAGCCACAGCTAGCATTGGAATACTTGGCGTTGACATATCGAACGACGTTCAGTTTCGCGGTCACTTGGAGGGAAAGGCAAAATTAGCCTCCAAAAAGCTCGGTGTGCTCAGCAGGGCCAGACGGTACTTCACTCCGGGCCACCGCTTGCAACTATATAAAGCGCAAATTCGGCCCCACATGGAGTACTGTTCCCACCTTTGGGCGGGTGCTCCCCAGTACCAGCTTCTTCCACTTGACCATATTCAACGAAGAGCGGTTCGAATCGTTGACGACCAAAATCTCTCCAAGCGGCTTGATCCTTTGGCGTTGCGTAGAGATGTGGGGTCTCTCTGCATCTTCTACCGCATTTACCATGGAGAGTGTTCAGAGGAGTTGTTCGGATTAATACCTGCAGCTGAGTTTCATCATCGGACGTCGAGGCAGAATACAAAATTCCACCCGTATCACCTCGACGTCCGCCGTTACACAACTGCGCGTTTTTCCAGGCAGTTTTTGCCGCGCACCACCACTCTGTGGAACCAGCTGCCATCTAAAGTATTTCCGAACCAATTCGACTTAGGGTCCTTCAAGAAAAGAGCGTACCAATTCTTAAAAGGCCGGCAACGCACTCGCGAGCCCTCTGGCATTGAGGGTGTCCATGGGCGGCGGTATCACTTAACATCAGGTGAGCCTCCTGCCCGTTTGCCCCCTGTTCTATAAAAAAAAAAAAAATTGAATTAAAATAAAATGATTATGACTATCCACTTTAATTTAGACCTGGATTAACGACCTTATCCATTTCACAAGCTGTTTCTTTAATTTTTTTATAATTTTTTTTTAATTTAAGGCCCCAAATATGATTAGTTTCCCATACAAAAACTGTTTTCAAAATTTTTAGTTGTTAAAATTCATGTGCAATTCATTTCATATGACTTTTACTTTAGAACTATGTAAATATTTTTAACAAATATTCTTCCTTAATTAGGCTTAGACTTAAGTCTGTAAAACAGGTAACAATTCCATTAGTATCTTGCTATCAGCTTCTCGTATTCCTCCGTAAAGCCTTGCGTAGAACGAAACGTGTGGGTTATAAAAAGATTAATATTAAAGTGGTGATTTCCCATTCATTCCAAAAATCTAAAGGAATTCAGCTATTTAAGACACTGAAGCTTGTTAAATTTTCCTGAAAATCTTATTACAAAATGTAAAATATTTCCCTAAAGCCTTAGAATAAATTCCAAGCTGCAATCTTCAGATTGTTCAATTCAGATTGCAAGTATCGACCTAGATAAATTTACTTGCCTGTAAATTGGTATTGGAGATGTTGAAATGTAAATCTTTAATGTAATTTAAATAAATAATCAATAGTAATGTATTTTTACCGTAACTTTTTAGAATATATGTTATAATGCTTAAATTATGTTCATATACCACAACTTTTGAAAAGCATGACGTCATATCAAGATGATTATTATTTTCTTTGACTCGTGACCAACTTCGTGGTTAGTTGCGATTTTAGCGTATTTCAGGAGGGACCATATTTAATTAGATTCCTAATAATCAATCCTGGCAGGTACTTGAAGTCAGTGAGTTTAAGTACAATGTATTTGAATTAATTATTTTAAGTTACCTTTTATATTTATAAAGATTAACGAACAAACGAGAAGCAAATTGGCTACATGGGATTTAGTTTCTTAGTCTTCTTCACGTTTCATCAAGCGGGATGCAAGGATCCACCTTGCTTGAAAATTGTATTGTTTAACTATATTCATATTTCAAGTGAATACTTGACTTAATTAATATTAGACAAATTTTTGGATGTCGGAACTACACACACAATTAGCATCACAGTAAAATATAAAAATAGTAAAAATTTGACAACGTCGTACAAATTACAGGGCCAGGCTAAAAGCTAGTAATTTAGGTAAACCATGTCATAGTTATTTCGGTTGGTAATTGCTCATATTTTGCGTGTCTACAACAAAGTTGGATTTTGGTTATTTAATGATAATTGTGTATTTATTTAATAAGAAACGATATTAACAGACATATAAAAATATTATATAAAATCTTATATGTATAATAAAACAATTATTATACATATAAGATTATATATAATATTTATCATTCAATCAATCATTAACGCTAAATCAATCAAATTGCACTCGTTTACTTTAAGTACTCACCTGTTTCTTTCCATCAGAGCGTAGATACAGTTTGACACAAAGAGGCAAAAGATTTCTTTTGTTAAACGAGTACAATCATTGCTAAGGATGCTCCACAGCACAAACACAAAAAATACTAACTAAAATAAAACCTATATTTATAATGTCGTATTCTTTATAAAGTCAGTACGTAGTAATCATGGAGCAGAACTCTAGAAAACAGGTAAGGCTGAAGACATAACGCTATTACAGTTTATACACGTTATATATAACACCTTTTAGACATTTCGCATGAACTTATCGAATGACTAATCGCTGGATCGATCCGTCATCCAGTCACAAGGGAGAGTTTATCACACGCTACGCATGAACGATTGTAGGATTAGCCAAAATGGAAAAAATATTTCTAGAATAATATTCAATCATCCGATATCTTCCGAATGTTACCTACATATTCTTTAAGCTAAGGAAATTTATATATCTTTATATAAATACATGTTAGTATGTCGGAGCAATGATGGCTTAGTGACTTTGCCGTCATTCTTATCCCTGAGATCGTAGGTTCGAACCAGGGTGTACTAGAAAAAAATAACCACGAAAACGATGCAGAACTCTGAAGTCAAAGTTAAGTCAGCACTTGATCCTTTATTGAAAATTGAAAAAAAAAAAAATGAATGTATAATGAAAGATTCAGGTGTGGTTATGTGTTATGCTAACACACAATCCGTAAATTAAATACTTTATATGAAGTCTCGCAACTTGGGATATTTCTGCGTCTTTTTCATAGACAATTGTATGTATATATAAAGGTGTTTTTTTGGATCTGAGACGGTTTTCTTGCGTTCCTACTCTGCCCTTATTGGTCACATAGAAACAATGATCTATTAGTTTACGCGGCACATATATTAGATCAAGCACAGTGACAAGATTTGAAAGTACATCTCGTACTATTTAAATATATTAGCACAGTTACAAATAACATCATTTTTTACTAATGGAAAGATTATAAATGGAATTCCATTTTATCTCTTATAATCTTCCCATTGTTGATAAAAAACACGTTAAAAATAAACCTGAAACTTCAATGGGAGTTGACCCAAAACATAATAGGCGTAACAGGCGTATTGTTCGTAAACGCATTATTTCACGATGAGCCTAAATTTATTCCATTCATTTCGCACGTACACATTTATAATATTAAATATTAATTAACTTTTTCATTAACTACAGCTTTTTCACAGAAACTTCTATATTTTAAATTTATGATTGTATTACTTAATTATTAAAACTAAAACATTGTATTTTTTGTAAGTGTAAATGTAAGTATTAAGTTTTACTCGATTTTCCAGTATTGGGTTTTTGAAAATTTATTATTAAAACTTTTTGAAAGCAATGTCTGATTGAAATAACATGAGTTTTGAACCTTGTATATTTTGATAATTAATATAATTCGCGGTATTCATATTTTATTAGAACAGTTTTCCCTGAATATCGAACCAAGATAATATCCATCATTATACCATAGCATTGGGTAACATATTTGCATTTTTCTTTATTATCTAAATGACTGTGTCATAAAATAAATATGAATATTTAATATTATTTCGTTATAACAACTGATACCCAAAAATATATAATTTATCCACCTATATGAATGTAATTTACTAGTCTATCAAATTCCATAGTTTATTATATTGGACGGGATCGTGTTGTCCGTGGCTTATTCAATTTACTTGCGATGTAATAATGACACAATATGGAGGCCGGAGTTGCTTCATCCGTTTTTGTATCAGAATTGAGGCGTGTGATCACAATTGTTAAATGTTCTGTACAATGGCTGGGTAACTTTTGTATCAATGTTTAGCGATAGGTCATAATTTTTTTAAATCCAAATTACTGGTTTTAATTTTTTAAGAGTGTATGGATATGGATTACTCGCTATTTTTTTACCTGGCTACCTCCTCCTGATAATGATAGTGTAAAAATCCGTTATTGCCAATACAGTGTATTGGCAATCGCCAAGATAATTATTATTTACGTAAGTATATAATATATAATAATTTTGTTATTTGCGATATGTAACTTTAACTTCCTTCTCCATAGTTTAATTTCGTATGTCCAAATTAGACATACGGGATTCAACTATGGGGTTCGGGGTGTGAATCTACCTATATCAGTATCATACAGAGGGTTCAAAATTACATCTTGAAACAAATATCTAACTGTCCGTGATTTATAAAAACATCGGAGGTTCATGAGCACCTCAAAATCAGGAATGTCAAAGAGGAGATCAACATCTGGAGTATGAAATACAGAAAAAGCCTAGAAATGCATCCTAATCACGGTTGACAGAGATGAGCAGTCTCGATGGAGATTTTGCTCTGAACTCCTAACAGCTCTCAACACATCTGCTCATTGTCTAACTGACTGATTTCACGATAAGAATACTTATAAAAAGAAAAAAAGGTGTGTAAACATTGGTAAATAATTATAACTATAACGATGGTAACAACCCTGAATAGTTAGGGCTGAATGTATTTTCAAGGTATTAAATAAGTAATGTCGCCATCCACGTGAATTCAGGACTACATACGTAACTATGTCTTTAGAATTTCCAATTTCCTAACGTATTCTAACATTGTTTTGCGAGGAATTCACGTTTCGAATTGAGCATTATTCTTTCAACTACAGTGATCTGTTCTTACGCAAATCCCGATTTAGAGCTGTCATCTCCAGTGGTAACTTATTTAAGACGCTAAAGTAAATTGATTTTTTTTCTTTTGTTGACAGGAAGACACGAAATAGTACGAAAGTTAATCGATTGCAATCAGAATTATTAAGTCGTCTACGATATTTTATGTTAAAAGACAATGCATGGAGTCTGTCTAATTTGCCTACAATAATCATGAGTTAAAAACATTTAATACATTATTTAGAATGCCAGACTATAATGCTTAGGACAACAAATTAAATATGATTGGAACGCACATTTGTTAATCCAAATTAAAAGGCAAGTTACGAAACATTTTTTCTACCAAAAACACAGGTAATAAAAATTTAATCAATAATAATAATCAACCTGTGGCACAATAATCCTAAATGAGTCTTGGCCCCAGACTGAGAGATTAGACTAAATCGGCCTTCTGTGTGACACTTGACGACTATGGATTTGAGACATGCAGAACTTCTCACGATTTTCCTTTGCCGCACAAGCGACTGTTAGATAGATAAAGACAGAAAGTCCATTGGTCTACAGACGGGGAAAGAACCTACGACCTCAGAGATGAGAAGCCCAAACTTAAGCCCCTAGGCCAATATGGTACAAAATTTTCACTTTAGAATTACATACATATATTTAACACATTATTAAATTTTTAGTGTTGTTACATTTTAAGGTTAGTTATTATATTAGAATTATTTATTAGATGATATTAAATCATGTCTTTTCTAAAATAAATATGGAATATAAAACTTGACTTTGATATGAGACATACATAATTAATACAAATTTAATTGATAAATAATTATAATTATTATCGGAGTTAGCTTAATGATTAACGCGATCTTCAGTTCTCATGCCGATAACCCCAGCTTTGCAATAGATTCTCATTTATAAGAGAGCTTCATGCTTGATACAAAACAAGAAAAAAGAATATATCTTAATCCCGTATCTTACTAATTCTTAAGCTGATTACTCAGAAACCTTTAATCAAAATCATACAAGACTTTTAAAATATTGTATTGCTTTAGATAATTATAATTAAAATAATACAGTGTGTGTAAGTATATGTGTAAAGAAAGATATCATCAGGCAAGCCTCCAAAATAACTCTCCAAAATTACTAACAAAAGAAGTCGCACCCAAATAAACAGGTGATACGAAATACGTAATTACATTACGTTAATGTAATGAAACCGCAATGAGTTGACGACGCTTTATACAATCTATGTCATACCCGAGTCTTTCATTTTTAATTAAAGTCTAAATGATGGCACACACAAGCTATAAAGCGACATTTATATTGATATTAATGCTGTACCTTCACCAGAAGCAAGTACTAATAGCGCTTGAAGAAACAAATTCATATGCAACTGGGGTTGGAACGAACACCCTACAGTCGCTACTCATAATTATTGACGTAGTCTGTCCGTTGTTCATCATCTCAACATTAATATTTATTCTATATATTCCGAAAAATTTAGATAGTAATGTACAAAGGCCTGGTTCGTTAAAACTCGCGGGACAAACCCACAATTTAAGTTTGCTTGTTATAAATTTCATTTTGGTATAATAACTTTAAATTATATGTTACAGTTA
This sequence comes from Pieris rapae, assembly GCF_905147795.1. NCBI lineage: Eukaryota > Metazoa > Arthropoda > Insecta > Lepidoptera > Pieridae > Pieris > Pieris rapae. The sequence continues at coordinate 7,086,056 of NC_059523.1, read as the reverse complement.
TATACGGAAAAATAATCGATAAATGAAGAACAAAACAGGCCAACGTTCGTGAATGTCCAACTTCAACTATTTTCCTAATTATTTAAGTTTAACTATAGTGGTATCATGACGTTTTTAACTCCACGATTTTAACACTGTTAATAAATTATCTAGTCTAGTGAGTGAGCTTCTACAGAGTTGCACGAAGAGCAAGGGCCTGGGCTTAGACCACTGATGATGGATAGACTATATAAAATCATCTAACAACCATTGTGGTATTTTAATATTGATTTCCTATTGTATAACAAAATTGTTTCACTATCGTTTCTTAGACTGTATATATACTAAATAACTGTAATAGCCAGCTATGCGAATATCTTTGTCCATCGTAACTATTATAGCCGAAACAACGTATTCTTTTTTCATTAACAATGTTTTCCTTAAGACTCTTTATGACGTCAGAATAGTATTACATAGTCCATTATCATCCAATATGGCTGTGGTGTCCTTAACATGACTTTACTGAGAAAACTGTTATTAAACATATTTGGAATATAACGAAATAATTCTCTTAATATATATATATATAATTTAAAAACCAGTGTTAAATGTTGACTCACTTTAAATTTTAATTTGGTATATTTTTTATTGTATTCTTATATAAGTTAACTTCAACTCACAATATATCGTTTATTATATGATATAAATCATATAAAGCGATCAAAAAGAGTGGCGGAGAGTAAATTGCCAGTTCTTCTTCCCTTCCGTCCTACGCCCTTGATTTGATAACTGGCAGTAAATGTAAAATTAGAAGCATTTAATGTATATTTCTTTTGTTTGACGTTCATAAGTGTAGATTGAGTTACCTACATTAATAATTTTTTTTTATTTATATAATTGGAATGAATGAAAATTGATATTAATTATATTTATTTCAGACAATTGATAATTAGATTAATAACAATTTAGTCTTAGTTGTTTTGTTAGTATTGGTTAGCAAACACCTATGGTAGGATATATAATACTAATGTTACAAAAGATTCTGACTTGTAAAGGTTATCATTTCGGTTAATATAAGGAAGGCTTTATATTATATATTTATGTATAATATAATAATATTATTCATTTATTATAAGGCTAACATAGCGCTATGACTGACTTAACAGCTTGTAAGAATGCAATACTTCATAACCTTCATTCCTTTTGTTACAATTTATAGCAATTTCTTTACGTGACTGGAATTGTGACGAATGAATGTTCAGTCAAATTTAGTTGTCTCCAAGGAATCGTGCTATATCAGAATTGTCTTACGAGATATATTTCTATACTACGATAATATTCATTTTATAAACTTACAAACCTAATGTTAGCAAGGTATAAAAACAGTGATTATTAATATTATTGATCTGATACGATTATCCCGCGGGCGTCACATGCATTCACAAGATCCAAAAAACGATAATTAATTTAAAACGTTTTAGTAATTATTTTGTAGCAACAAAACACTTAATGAAACATGATCCGGCTTTGCATTAGATTTTAAAAGTATGTACTAATTTCGTAATACTAAAATAAATAAATTACATTATACAGAGCCATAAACATCTTAAACGGTTTTATGCGATTTTTCCACGCAATATTAAATTAATACTTAAATAATTTAAATAGCATTAATGAATAAACATTTACTGTTTTATCTATAACTTTCTATAATCTTATGAATATCTAAATAAAACTGCATACATACCTTTCCATACACATCACTAGAAGTTTTTCAGACCACTTTCAAATCCAATAAAAGACGTTCGCCACAAAAACAAAATAAACACAGGCGATGTTGTCTACGCGTTGTTACGACTGCGGTGATTGCTGATCACGCTTGGCCGTTTGTGTCGCGCATGCGTTGTATGTACCCTTCGAATTGGGAATTTTTCCCACTGAATTACAAAACCACAGCAACACTTGGGATTTCAACGTAATGTAATCACCGGAACAACATGTAACGAGATTTTTTTCCTCATTTTATCGGTCTGCATTAACATACTGAAGGTAATCGCTAAAGTGGGAAATCTTAATCATGTCTGCTTTTTGCATACAACGAAGATTATTTTTGTTCTGTTTATAATAAATTTAGAGATTTTCAGTAGACCGACGTTTAACACGGCTATATTTAAAATCATTATATGAGGCTTAACATAATTTTGTTCGGTTAAATATTATGTTTATAATTTTTTTAATTATGTACAAATAGAAGATTCAAGCAGATTTTTATTAGCAAAAATAAAATATTAACTATGATGTTTTTTTGGATTTCTTAAAACGAATTTCATTGAATATAATTGTAAGACTTCGTTCATTTTAGACATCAAATATTGAAAACAAAGTTTTGGACTAAATTGTGAGAAATTTAGAAGCAAGATTTTAAAATTCTCAGAATTTTTTATTCTGCGCGACGTCAATTTCTTAATTTAAATTATTCGATGGTATGAAAATAGACAAATACAACTTTATTTAAAACGGTACAATTCAGACAGATTTTATTAATAAATTAGTTTAAATATATGCTATTCTAGTTGCTTTACGAAATGAGCTGCCTTTTTGATGTTGTGGTAAGTATGTACGTAGTTTAAATATATGCTATTCTAGTTGCTTTACGAAATGAGCTGCCTTTTTGATGTTGTGGTAAGTATGTACGACTGCAGATCATCAAGTTTCAAATTAGATTTTGGAGAGGCGCAAAAATTTATTTTTCTATAAAATAATTCCGCGAAACTTACGGCAATTTTGGATATTGTCGGTGGTTGAATACCCCGTGCTCCGGATGAGCACGTCAAACTGTCAGTTCTGTCCTACTCTCGTTATACATACGTATTATGTATTTCTGAAAGCCTACTTCTTATTTGGTTTTAAGCTAAGAATTTTAGTTACACAAGTTTCGCCGAACTTTCTTAATAAAAACTCAAATTTCTTGCGATAAACCACAGTTCCTACAGACTACTGTATAATTTAATAGCAGATTCATTCAGCCAGCTCGCTATTATCGTCCGTTAATTAGAGCAAATTTGTTTTAAGAGTTCCACTTGGAGGGTTTTTGATGGCTCGACAAATGCTGGAGTGGGGTTTTAGCCTAATTTTAAGATTAAAATGTTGCGTAACAAAAGATTTGCTTGAAAGATGAGAGGATTAAGTTTTTATAGGGCATTGGGGAAATCAATATCAATCTGTTGATTTCATAGAATGAGCAATGGAATCGTAATTATTAGAAATTTAATTTTTAACAATAAAATGGATTGTCTACGATAATTTGAGTCTTTGACGTATAATTAAATCCTTATTTATTCACACTTCGTTGCTAGAAAGAAACACAAATAACACAATACTAGAAATTACAAGGGATGCAACGGGCGGCCTTATCGCTAAGAAGCGATCTCTTCCAGGCAACCCTAGTAAGAAAAGAAAACAATAAATAAAAATGATGAGTGCAAGAAGTGCATTACCAGAAGTTATATAAAAAACAAAATATATTTATATTAATCTATAGAACATCGCAATTTCTCAATATCGCTTTATAAAACTGTACAAACATAACGGTGACATCATTATCAAACGCTTTGTAAGTATTACAATTACAGATACAGAATAGCTTAGTAATTAAAAATATAAAAAAAATATAAATGCGCAAATTGTATGGGATAGTGGAAGTCGGAATTCCATTAATATTACGCAAGAATACAGTAATAAAATAAAACAGTAACAACATTTCATATTTATCATTATTACTTTCAAAGAATATACTAAACCTAGACTAATTCATTTATCCAATAAGCAAACAATCATGGAACACCGAAACTCTGACCCTTTTCGTCTACAAATAACAACCGTATCAGTTTTCCTCGAAATTGTTTTCGCTTAATAAGAAGAAAAATAAGAGCGAAACGTCAGCGTTTAATGCTCCTTAAGGCGATGAATAGTACAAATATTTTAGGAGTAAAAGCCTGTCACGTAGCCCCCCGCAGCGTTCGGGAAATGCCTACGCGTACTTGGGAGCGATATGAAATGTTCGGTGCGGATGCAAACTTCTAGATGTGACTTGAACACCTGTTGTGAAATGCTCAAATTCTATTTTAGGTATTAGGTAGGTTAGGTTGGTAGACGCAGTATCCGCACTAAGACTCATAATTGGTCAGTTGTGCGAAAAGTCATGGCTAAAGCCAGCCTAGATCTGTCTAGAATCACAGAACTCTCTTTGGCACTTTACAGGCTTCGCAGAGCGACCTCACTGCTCAGAGGATTTTTTTTGCACGTCGTTTAGCCACAGCCTCGCATTCCAATACTACGTGGGTGATTGATTCCGCTGAGCTGAAATACCCTCTACATATGGGGCTGCCTGTCGCGCCTAGGAAAAAAAGATGTTTGTTAAGGAGACAATGGTCCGTAATTGTCCCTATCATTGTTTTGAGTTCTATTTAAGCTTAGAAGTCGCTTTGTTAATTATTGCAGGTGAACAGCTGCCAGAGTCATTTTTGACAGTTGGAATTCGCAACCATCGCTGATGATAGAGTTCAGCGATAGTACAGATATTGGTACACGGTGGGTAATGTAAAGTACGATCTCAGGGGAAAGAGTCACACACTGAAACCGGTAGACCGACACTGCAGTAATCTTTTTGACAAACATAAATTAAGACAATGGTTAACACAATTTTCTTATTGTTCAACTGATATGAATAATGCAAATTTATGTACTTAATATTTTTCTTCATATACACGTACCGTTTTCTAGGTACTAGTGAATACATAAATACAATGGAAATAACTCAATGACTCATTTCAAGTATCAAGTATCGTTTGGTTTGAAAATTCAAAATATTTGATCTGTTCTGACACATCTAGATAATATATTATATGGAAAATATGTGTATCATTGCCACATATAGAGCGATTTAAACGCCACACGTCTTTGGATTAACACCATGCCTTGGATATCTATTATGTTCAGATTTTATAGGCGGTTTACATTTAATAGCCTAATAATGAAGTATTTCCCGTAACTAGTAGGGAATAACATTCAACTATTTAGTTTAGTCGTGTTTATAGACATTATCCAAGGTTAATTAACTATCCAGTTGTTCTAGAACTTATATATAAAACAAGATTTTCAATCATATGTTTGTGTCTGACATATGGATTGAAGATGTGCCAATTTTGTTACAGTAACATCAGTGTTAAGTGTACATATAGAAAGAAAAATGTATAGTGCACAGTCGTGGTTTTAACACATGCTCAAGTCATACATAACATTCAAGCAAAATCAAAAGATATCGCACAATTTTTTTCCATAGATTAATTAAGATCGATGTTTCTAGTTAACTTTCTGTATAAATTAATGATAGTTGTTTGAGTTTGTGAAGTATTATGGGCGTGTAGTCCGAGAAATATAGTTCGGAAGTTATACTTCTTTTGGCGCGTAAGGGGAAAATTATGAGAGTAAATTTATACAATGCGCGCACTCACCGTCACAAAAAACCGACACCCTGAATTTAGCTATTTAACATTTTAGTTTTTTTTCTATCGTTAGGTTGGTTTTTCCTACAAACGTAGAATAAGGCGAAAGATAAAATTTTTGGTACCAATATTTCTATTATTGCGCAAAAAATATAACTTCTAACGCGTGTACACACTCGTTTTTTTTTCAATGTAAGAAAATACAAAATTTCATAAAACGTAAAAAAATAATCATCAGTTTTGACATACTAAAACAAACAAACTAAACAATAACAATATAGCAGTAGATTGGAGACAAATAGTTCATACGAATCAATTATGGATATACTAACGATTTCCGTAGCAAGTTTATCTAAGTTACAATCCTTCTATCTTGTTAAAACTTACCCTACAAGACATTGACAGATTTATGCCGAAATTTATAACAATATAAGGAATTGAAACAGAAGTACGTTTTGACTATGAGTACTTGTTACATTTGTATTGTGAATTTAATTAATATCAAATGCCTTTGATTGATAGATCGATTGTTAAGAATAGTTTTTATGAGTTCGCCAAACTGTTTTAAAATTAAAATATCAACAAAAAGCATCAAAGAATCAACTTTCACTTGCACATCGTATTCCTTAGTACCCGATCTCACAGAATAAGCGGTAATAATTTACAAATTGATCCCACCTCAGTCTATTTGAAAGGAAAATATTAATATTGCAGATGCAGCCTTTTACGAATTGGTGCCAAAATAAAAGGGCTGATGACAGTTCGCGTCATTGTCTGCTTGACCTTAATCTTGCCGTTTTGTTGCTCATTTATATAACATGAAAAATACGGAAATTAGGTTTTAAATTTACTGCAGTAATTTTTAATTTGAAATATATATTTCTTTGAATTACTGCTGTTTATAATTTGAATTTTATTACTTAGGTGAAAGCGTCTTTAAATTAATCAATATTGCTTGAAAATGTTAGCCTAAGGTATGACACGAATACGATCGGCCTTGCTTTCAAAATGTTTTTTTAAATTTAGACTAATAACTATAGTATTACTTGAAACATATCACATTTTTAGTAAGTTCAAGTAGAAATTTCATTCTCTGAAGTAGTATTTATATATAAGTATCCCTTAAAGTTTTCGTAGAAATATAATCTATCAGTTTTTGGCTAATTACATTACAAATTTCATTTTTCTTTTAAATAGAATGTTGTAGTTTAGTATTGTCTTTTATTACATGTTTTTTTTTATTCATATGTATATGTGTCGTTGTGAGATTACGTATTATTAATTTAATTGTCTTTGGCGATATCGACCCAAAACTTGTTTCAAAGTAAAGCTTTATTACACTTTGACATTTGAGTTTCCCATATGCTGCCGTATATTTCCACAGTTGGAGGACAATAGCGCCCCGTGGTATCCCCTGGCGCCCGACAGCTCTGACGATGCATATTATTGGCTTGGTAATTCAACTGAACGTGTTAAACGGAATGTCAGATACTGCTGAGAGATGCTTATTATTAATTTATATATGCAAAAGATAAAAGTTTAGTAATGCAAATAAAACTCATAACAACTGTATTTGTTATGGATTAATATACAACCGTCACAGGTGCATTGCCGACTAAAGTATCGGCCGTGTTTGTCCTGCCACGCCCACCAGAAGTTTACGACTGAGATTCAAAGATGTTATTGTCAGACAGGTCAAGTGGCTAAACAGAGTCGCGGTCAAGCAAAGTTTACATAATTGTTTTCCGAAACATTGTTTTTGTCAAACTTCGCCTAGCCTAGCTTTTATCGTTTTTGTTGAGACAGAGAACTTTTTTTGACTAATCTGAGAAGTTAGGTAAAACTATAATACAGTCCCTATAACATATTTAAATAATTTTTTTTATGAAACTACAAGAAATATTAATATAAATTATCTTAGACTGTTAGGCGTAAAGCAAAAAATAATTTATAAGTCAAAGGTAACGTTTTAACCAATAAACTAAAAATATGTTATTTTTTCGGTTAGTAAAATATTTTTCATTTTATTATGTGATACATCATTATATTTATTTTTAATTACATTATTGTTCGTAAAGCATTTCTGAAGAGCAAATAGTTACGTAAATTATGAAATCTGACGTACGTACGTAAGTTATACAGTCGAAACAGCAGGTTTTCCAAACGTTTGGGAGATGTTAACCATACCTATGTTACCATCAAATGCCAATGTTATTGTACAGTTTTGACCGTGACAATGAAGTTCCAGTTTCTAATATCTCTAATATCTCATATGAGGATTTAAATCTCAACTTTCACACGTTCTGGAGGAAGCCTTTACCGAAGAGGATTTCTGATACATTCTTAATGAAAAAAAGATATTTGCAAAATTAGATATAATTAGGATTAGTTAAAGTTTATTAAGAATAAATTGAAATATTTATATTCATGTAAGTGTATCAGGAAATAATTAAAGCTTAAAGAAATAAAAATAAATAAAACACGCTGGTTGCTGCAAAACTAAACGAAGTTACTTCAGGTATTATCACATATGGCTTACCAATAATTAAATAGCATATCTTAAAACATTCTCGGGTGTAGCATCCCATAAGCTTTCATTTATAATTTTATTTCTTTATTAATGATAGCTATAAATTTTATACATAATATAATCTAACTAAATTATTTAAAACAACGAAAAATAGTAATTAAATAATTATCCTTTCAATATCCAAACTTTTAATACATGCTTCACTTAGTTAAAATTACAATATTAAACAAAAAAATAGTTGTCGCAACCTTCAAATTGTCACGCTCAATGAAACACGTCTCGTTCAGAATCCATAACAACATTTACTCTGTCACTCACATTTATTCCCTCACACTAATGGTATAAAATATTTTTCTACTCAAATATTCAGGAAACAACTGAGAAATGATTGATGCTCAGTCTTGTACTTTGTTGAAGTTTAAAATGGATTTACTTGCACGTTGCAGTTTTCCATAAAAAGTGTTATATCGTTGTTCGATTATTAATGATCCATCGGCTTTTCATTGTTCGGCATCAAAATAATAAACAGTCATTTAATTTGCTTAAACTTGTTAAATGTGGCTATGAAACAATAGAAAATTAGTAATTAAAGAGTTATCTTTTCAATTTAAAATTGAAAACCACATTCATAAAGAAGAATTAATTGTGCTTTAAAAAAGTATATATTCGTCTGTTTTCATCATGGTATACACAAAATGTTACTTAAAGAGACGAAAGAGTTTTTAGTGCAATGATTCAGTTTTTATAAGTCTTTGATTCATAGCGTTAATTTCTAGAAGTACTGGTTTGAAACGAAATAATATTTTTAGAGTCTGAACAAAGAAATGCTACCAATATATAAAGACATGCTACGATCGAATTATTGCAAAAAACTGCGGTGCACAGCCTAGCACAGCATAAATAGATTTTAATTATTAAACAGAACTCAAGAAAGATTTTAAAATCCTTAGCCGTGAAATATGATGAACTTAATTAATTCTTTAGATTTATTTATTTTAGAGTAAATATCACATTTCTGAGACTTTTTATTTAGATGCGTAGTTTTAATAAAACGACAGCTCGCCAAACAAAAGAAAATTCATAAAATAATTCACAGGTATCATATTTAGAATTTAATTTATAAAAAGTTTAGCGAAAATACATTTGAGAAGGATGAAACGCACATATAAACCTAAACTAAAAATACTAAATGTTTCTAGGCACTAACGCATAAATCTTGTAAGTTGTAAAGATTTATTTGTAGCTAAATCCTGCCAATCGCTATTCGGATACAATTTATCGTAGAGTTCATGCCTTCGTTCAGTGACTGTGCATAATATTTCAATTGTATAAACGCTGGGAGGAGGTAGTATTTTTATATAAAAAAAAAATACAATAAAATTTAAAACCACCTTCGTCGTAGTGGTACATGGCATATGTACTTCCCTAACGGAGTTTGGTTCTTCGTGAAACAATACCTTTTTTATTCGTTTTCCTACTTGCTTATACTTGAAACTTCAATTCAACAATTTCAAAAGATGAGATTAGAAAAGTGAGATGTCTATTGTAGCTAATAATTTAAATACGAAATGGAAAAATTACATGGAAACGAGTGCCGCTAGAATCTCTATGTCAAGGCCTCAGAATTCCGAGAATCTATTTCGCGAGCTTTTGTTTTTCTTAAAAGGCAAATTAGTCAGCAGCATCCTGTGCCTGACAGTCGCTGTCGAGTTTTTGGGCCTCAGCACGTCGTACATTCGTTCGATTTTCATTCAAGAAAGTGTGCAATGGTGCACGGGAATCGATCCCACGAAATTATAGAAAATCGCACACTGAAGCCACTCGGCCGTCTCTGTTCATATTATACAAACAAAGATATATTATTTTGCTATTCACGCTTTCATGTAATTTTATTATTTAACGCTAAACTTAAATGAATAAATAAATCAGTGGCGCTACAACCTCTTTAGGTTCTGGCCTCAGATTTCTGAATCTATTTCTTGATCATTTTTAAATCTAATAGGAGGGTGATCAGCCTCCAGTGCCTGACACACGTCGTCGACTTTTTTTTTGAGTCTAAGACATGTCGGTTTCCTCGCGATATTTTCCTTCACCGTTCGAGCAAATGTTAAATGCGCACATAGAAAAAAAGTCCATTGGCGCACAGCCCGGGATCGAACCTACGACCTCAGGTATGAGAGTCGCACGCTGAAGCCACTAGGCCAACACTACTTTACTTACTAATACGTTTTCTATAACACCAAATGTATTTTCGAATTTCCGTTAAACGAGAAACATTACATACATTACAAGAAGACGTTAGCTTCAGTTTCAAGTGTTACAAATTACAAACCAAAATGATTTATACACAGTCATTTATCTGTTGCAACGTCGGGAGCATTAAAGCTTAGTAAATAGAACATTTAGGTGAGGCGCTAACTCAGATTGTGGCACCACGTCCCTGCCATTAGCGCTGCTTGAAAACCTTAATACATCCTTCACTAGCCTCTACACAATTAAGGCGTTTAATGTTAGTTTAAATATACTTTCATTTAAAACAAACTAACGCACAGTACTAAGAAACTTGGCTGAATTGACTTACCTAAACCACAACGTACCAAATTACATTCCATTCCTTGATGACAGTTTGATATTTTATGATTCTGTTCGAATAATATATCCATGATTAGCTAGGGACGCATTTAAAATATAAGTTTCTAAATTTGAACGTGTTGGTGGACAGATACAATATATATAAACATATACCTATATATTTATATAAAATACCATAGACAAAATGCTTAAGTGTTTGTTTACACATCCGAAACTTGTTAATCTTGAGTTACAAGTTTCAAAGCAAAATTTAGTTAGTTTAATCGCTTAATTCATTCTTGAAGGTCTTGTTTTAACTTAGTGTTATTATTGCGTCCTTTTTGATCTTGGTATTAATTAATATATTGGTTGAATATTTAAGGAAAAAATGCTGTCTAAATAATCAGTACAAACAACAATGGCTTATTTTCCTCGCCACGTTAAATCTAAAACATTGCCTTAGATTTTCGATAGACATTAAGATAAATATAAATTAGTGACTGTTAATGTATCACATGTATACAAAAGAGTACTTCAAGACAGTGGAATCAATAATTTGCACTATTATTATGACATAAGTATATTGATTATAAATATTCGAGGAACTTTGAGTAATTTTCCTATTCATTTTTATTACAGTGCAGTATCGAAGTACTCGCCATTGGCCCGAAGCTTAAATAAATTATGATTTACAAAACGAGAAAACAGTCAAAATCTATTATAACGACATCAAAGGAACTGCTAGTCGAAAAACCGATAGTCATAACAGCCGATGTTGTTTTTATTAAGAAAAGGTAGAATATAGTTCAGCCGGGACGTTTGATTTTGGTCAATGTAACCGGTATGTCTAAACGATGTCGTAATGGTTAATCTGCGACCACGATTTATGTCATAGATAATATTTAATGTATAATATTGGGAAAGGCTTACTATTAAAAGCAGGTGTTTATCAACACATTGCATTTCATTCGTTAATAGAGTAGGTACATTTTAGAAAACAAGCTTTGTAAGAAACAAAGCTTTTTTAAGGAGCTTAAACTTTATCATACTTACACTAACTATACAGTTCTTACCGTCCGAAACGGTCACCGCCCTAACCGCAAAATTTCTCGCTTCGCTAATTTTATATGGAATAAACTGCGATGTAGCACTATTTGTTTTTGAAATTTCGCTTTTACTTATTACTTTTTTCAGACGTTATAAAATTTTCATTCTTAGAAGGTAATATATTTTTAACGAAATTCATTTAATGTTTATTTATACCATTTCAAACAGAATTTAAAATTTTGTTAACGTTATGAAGGTTAATATAAATTACATAATTTAATAATATTATAAATAATAATCAAACACAAATAAAAATAACATTAAAATTTATTTTTAAAGTTGGTTTTGGTCGCTGTGGTGTACCTTTAACGCAGTATTTCCTTGCTGAATTGCGATAACTATGGAGTCATAGGTACTATCTACCAGACCCCAACCCAATTATTTAATTAGACCCTGTACACCGGAACCCCATAGCCCACAAGTCTCTTCTATAAAGGGAACAAAATTGAAGTTGGAGGAAAGACTTAGATATTTGAGAAGTTTATTACTTTCCTCCTGCTCTGCCGCGTCAGCATTATTCTTGTCCGAGGGAGGCGAGACGGGGCTAACACAAGTTCTTATTTATATAATTAATTTCAAACTTATTGCATATTACTAAAGCTATATTAGGTAATATTCGGAAAACAAACGAAACGGATAAAGTGTACGTGATTTCTATAGATTTTAATTAAAATTTTGTGTAAACATATTAATCACCGATTGGACTAGAGTTTACTACCTATCGAATTGACAAACGATCATGAAACAGATACAGAAATCTGAGGGACTAGACCTAAAAAGGTTCGTTCTCCGCTGCTCATGCTCTCCAAGAAGAAAGTGATCGTTACATATAAATACATATGATTTTGTTAGCTATTTTATTCTATTTAGTTCTTGAAGGTTGATACAATAATAGTGAAATAACACGATCCATGATGTCGTGTGATGTCGATGTCCGATGATTCTAATGTATATATATCGCAGTAAATTTGTTAAATCAGAGAATTAATTGAATCTCTAGACAGTTAATTAAAGGTCGGTAAATAAAAGAGAAACACAACTTGAATGCCCTTTATTGATTTACGTACTTTTAATTAACTATTAATGTTTATGATATCGAGGTCATGATACATCCGATGATTACTGCCAATGACCTCATAAAACGGGTTAAAACCGTTAACATTTTTGAAACATCCATTATCCCTGTCCCTAATTAGACCTTTATAGTATGTGACTGGTCCCTGTTGCGGTAATGCCTCGGATTACAGTTGATGAATGAATTTCACCCATTTTAGCATTAGCAATAATAATCCTATACTAATGAAGCGTCGCTTCTTATGAATCGACAAGATGGATGGGTGCGTTATTGTTTTGTTTCCGGGAGACAAACCATAGCCGTAGTGAATTTACGTATTGTTTAAGGCCTTGGATGGATAAATTTTATTATATTTAACATAAAAACCTGATATAACGGTACTTTAAAGTAGTTAGTGAATGTTATTCCTGTTCCTACCACCATCACCAATGTTATAGCGTCGTCGCCGTCTATAACGCATTAGGCAAATTCTAATAAAATAAATACAATTTAAAAATCACGTGATTTTATATAAACGTTAATTGGTTTTTGAATAAATTTAATTTCCTGATTTATTATGAATTATATTTCTTCGTAGTAAAATATTTAGTATGTAATAATATTCTAAATATCTTTATAATCTTTCTTTCAATGAAAACACATTTTCCAGACTCTTTATTGACTAAGTCACGGAGGCAAAAAGTACGTCAATAATAACTGTTATTAAAGGAAATAATATAAAACTTTCTGCGTGTTTGCATATATTTCTGCAACTTCGTGAAAATACAAAACTCTCTGCCAAGGTAACGTGCGCGGTAAAAATACTTTTACAAAATTATTTCTATATTATCTGTAATTTGATGAAGTATATCCATAAAGTAGTACGGTTTTTATATCCGATACATTTCATTACTATAACCCCATAAGCCAAAATAATCATTTTAAAAATAAGTGCTTACAAAAAATTATTTGTAAAGCTCAAATCATCTCCGCCCATGAATATTTGCCATTTAATTCCAAAGCGTTTCATTTGTTTAGCTGAAGTTATGCTTCAGATTGTTTTACTATGCTCACCTGTGGTCTGTACTGTAAATACGTTTGCAAAGTTTACCACAATGCTTGAATTGAAACGTGGTTAGCATAATGAAGTATGCGTTCAAAACGTTATGGAAATCAAGCAAATTATATTGGATTTCAACGATAAATGGATTATATCAGGATGTAATAAAGTTATATCGTAAATAAGCATATCATATTTGCTTCTCTAACGATTAACATTCGTTACTATATTAATGTGTTAAGGTTACTGTTAGGTAACATAGTTAATGACTACCTAGAAGATAAAAACACTTGGCAACAGCTCTAATTATATTGTTATAATTTGTTTTGTTACCTTGTAAGTGTTATGAATATGTGTATAGTGATGAATGTGGTAACTCAACAGATTTTAATTTTATTTTTTACTTATGTAGCTTTAATGAGATTGTGGTTTATGACATTTTCCTTTGAATAATTGTCATGTTGAAGGCCTCCTGGTGGTTTGGCGAACGGATGGCGTAGTTTTGCTCTTTCGTGAATTTTGTTAACGTTTTTGATATTCATAAGCATCTCTTAAGGCACATCTTAACTGAATAAACGAATTTTGATTGATTGATTTGATTGATTGGTTGTATCTATAACTAGTATAAAATGGCATCACAAAAGCGTAAATACTATGTTTAGATCGAACTGTTCTATTATTATTTTTTTAATCCGTAGCGCCAATGGGAGATAAGGCACATATTTTAGAGCCTGGGTTTTTGATTATTTAAGACATTAAAATTATATTACAAAAGAGTACTTGCACTATGTTTTAATCGAATGTACTGTTCTATTACTTCGGGAATGTTCCATATCGCCAATGGGAGATGGAGCACATTTAGAGTCTGTGTTATTGATAACCTAAAACAAGTTGGCGATCCTCTTTGCACACCTGTACTGTCCCACTTAACAGTTTGCTTATAAACGAACCATCAAAATAATGAGATGTGCATTCCTTAACACAAATTATAAACCGAACGTGAAAAAGCGTAACACAAATAATTTACTCGCTTTTAATAACAATATGTAGTGCGCTTATAATCAAATTAAAGGACTCATAAAAGAAATCCATTGTTTTCATTTATTTCCAAAGACATGTTAATATTGTGTTAAGGTGCCAACACATTAATCATTGCGGGTTAAGAATTTTCTCGCTGTTAATATTTCCGCGGAATGAATGCCAAACGCCTGCGGGAAATCGTTATTATTGGAAAAAATATTGCACATATTACATACTCGATACAATTTTTGCTGCCTCATTTTTTAATAACATTGCATTAATAATATAAGGAACTGCATATATAATTACTAGTTTCTTAATACTTAATTATTTAATTTAAATACTTTGACAACTTAAATCTTTATCAATGCAAAGGTACATTCGTTAATTGAACACTACATCAATCCGCTATCTTTTTTATGTTTTTAACTTCTTCATCTAACCTTTGGTTTATTGTATTTGCTTTTATGTTTCGTTCCTAAAAAAATATAACTTATTTCAATCAAAGAACCAACAGCTATCTAGCATATCATTTAAGTATATCTTTATAATACTTTTTGTTGTACATATAAAATGTTAATATACGTAAGCTGTATATTAAAAGCTAACTCCACATCATCATAATGATTAAACGCGTCAAACATTCATGCGAGACTCATGATAATGTCAACCAGTAATATATAGTAATCCAAGTAGATCAGCCGTTCGGTGCAGACCTCCATTTGTTATGGACAATATCGTGTCGGGCAGTGTCCTCACATTTGGACACCATTTGTCAAACTATATCTAACCGCGAATACGGTCTTGTGTCCAAATTGTATTGTATGTTTTGATTTAATATTTTAGCCTTAATGTATGTAACTAGACCGGAGTGTATTAATACAAAGAATTCATCTAGAATAAAGAAAGTATCAAAGAAGAAGCTAAGAAGATATCTTGCTAAGAAGTGTACTGTTTTAATAATATCACACATAGACTATACTACCTAAACCTATATAACCTTTTTTCGCTGGGTAGAAGTACATGTGAAATACTTAGGAACGTTATATCTATATGTTCCAGTTTTAAACTAATAAAAGTCAAGATTTAATTACTTTATAATATGAAATAACATAAAATTAAAAAAATAAAATGTAATTCTGCATTCGCTGTCGGGGTGTATGTCTGCATTCTCAACAGGATAACATATTGGATCTCTAGTGGGTGTGGCCAATGGACCGTTCAAGTCGTTTCATACTGTGCGCTCACAATTCGCAATTTCTTGAGATATCACGACGTCGATTGCGCTCGCCTTTTATATTTTTCTTGGGAGATCAACCTTCCATCAAAATTGAGTTTCGTTGCAGAATAAAAATGTTGTGTTGCAGAGAAAATAAATCATGAAAGATATATACAATGTAGTTGAGCTAGAAAGTCTGATTTGGTTTTACTTTGTTTTAATAATTCATATTAATAAGAGGAGCATTGTGTAGTATGTGTTTACAATTTTTCCGACCAATATAAACACATTTTTACACAAAGTTTTTTTTCAGTAACATTCAATAGCGAAAGCGATTTTTAACGCAACTTCTATGGGATTATATCGCTTTGTACATAAATCATTTACCTTATAAGTATTCCAGTATTTCAAGTAATTTATTTTATAAATTTTTACTAACTATGCATTATGAAGAAACGGAAAATCTGCTACATGTATTAAAATCATTTTCACACATTATGTTCTTAGGCGTGTACCTGAAACAAACCCACACACACGACATACTTAAGCTCTAAGTAAGTCTGTTTTGTTTTCTATTTTTCTTCCTAAAAACTATAAATTTCTTTTCCTACCCATATATGTATGTTCTTTTTGTTATCACACAGTATGACTTTGAAAGCCTAGTGTTTAAACTAACACCTTCTTAACTGTTATCTTATTGTTTGTTGCAAATTTTATATCGGAGAAATAAATAATTATTATAACAGTAAATAATAAATAATTAAACAACAATTTATTTATTTATATGGTAGTCCTGTATGTCGAGATATTTGTATAGACAATGTATAGACAATGTTTGAATAAAAGTACACGTCAAATTGATAAGATTCAGTTTTTTAAGACCAAAAAACTTAATATTGAGAACAAAATCACAATCGCTATTTGGAGTTTCAACACAGCTGTTTCTTTGATTACCGAATACTGTTTTAAATGACTGCCACTGGGCGTACTTAATAACTGATTAAATTTAATCTCTCTACCGAAGAACTAATCTAATTTTATGAAAAAAGCACTAATCTATATTATAATGACTATACTACAATATTATAATGAGGTAATATTTATATTTAAGTATGTTTGTAACGAAAAAACGAATAAAAAGTACTGGACCGATTTTAAAAATTCCTTTACCAATTGAATCCTATATTATGACTGAATAATAAATATATGGTATTAAAGAACATATTAATAATTGTTTTAAAAATAAATGTCCATCCGTGCAAAGCCGAGAAGAGCCGCTAGGTTTAAATAATTTCCCTAATATGTCGTTGATGTCGAAAACTTTAAATTATGCGTTATAAAAACTAAATATTAAAATTCAAATTCGCTATGGAAGTTTTACAGAGAGGACGGCAAATCTCCTATATATAGTTTAAATATTGTACATATTTCTTCTAATCTAATACATTTTCTAGCCTTATATCTTCAATCACCTTCTCATATTGGTCCTGCTTTAATATAGAATTTATTGAAATAGGAAATGCTTTACGTAAATATTACTGAATATCAATAAATTTTTTGTATGAAAAACAACAAGGTTTGGTATATTTTATTAACTTTTACACAGCATCTACGCGTTAGCACGCATTGGCACAGTTGCTCGAAAATAAATGCGTATGGCCCGGTCTGTGAAAGATGCTTGCTGTGTCAAGCATCCTCACAAACCAACCATGGGCGTGAAGAAGCGGACGCAACCGCCGCATCGCATGTCGGGAAGCGGATAAGGCTCCGCTGTTACCACATCCCGCATAAGGCGATTGTTGGTGGCACCTTGGGGTTTTAGTGGAAATGCATTTCCCCAAGTAAAAAAAAAAAGTTGCCAGAAAATGGGCACAGAGTGAAGACTATTTTCAAATTTAGAATATCACAGAGTTCAAATTATATATACAATGATAACGAAATGAATAATAACAGAGTTGCCCTTTAGCTAAACTCTAAATATTTAACTTTATGGCTTTGCAAACTTTTAAATATTAAATGTAAGATATATATGCTACCAGTGATTTTCTCGCATTAATTGGGGACGCAGTACATACTTGACCATTTTGTTGCGATATTATTTTAAAACTGTAATATTATTTCACCTATCTTAATACGTGAACTATCCCAGACAATTAGTATTTTTGTTCTCGTTCCTGAGATTAACAAATTCAAACAAACAAACTCTTCAGGGAAAAGAGGTAATCAGACAATAATATTTATAAAATACGAGAATCTAAAAATATCTTACACGTGCCGTTATTAGAAGAAAACTGACGTTTTCTTTATAGAAATACTCGAATGAAGTTGAAATGAATGTTTTCTCTCAGCAAAATCTAATTGCAGAAGAGCTAAGCCGTGGAGTGGTCGCAAATCAAACGGCATTTTAAATCAGCTTCGAAGAAAAATTTATTTTTCAACATAACTAAGCATTTTATACAATACTTGTTTAATACATAAGCCATTAATTATTATTAAATTGTATTATATAGTATTACTAGCGACCCGCCCCGGCTTCGCACGGGTGCAATTCTGATACTAAATACACTACAGAAAATCTGTGAACGTTGTATGTATATAAAAATGTGAGTTATCCGTAAGAGAAAGACATGAGACCATCACGGACTTTTTTGTAGACCTTTTCAATGTGTACAATACTTAGTACATTATTTTGATAAAACTCGTAGGGTTCAGCCTGCGTTTGGAATGTAAGCGGAAAAAATGTAATTATTTACGACATCACATTAGAAACCTCAAAAATAACAGTACTTTTTACCACTGTACTGTACCACTATTTAATGGATGTTATTATACATATAACCCTTCCTAATTTGAATCACTTTATCTATTAAAAAAACCGCATAAAAATCCGTTGCGTAGTTTCAAAGATTTAAGCATACAAAGGGACATAGGGACAGAGAAAGCGACTTTGTTTTATACTATGTAGTGATATAGTAATATAGTATTATATAGTATTGTAATCATTGATTCTATTGATGAATGAATGAATAAAATAATTCGAACTTCATTCGAAAATCATATGAATAAAAAGACTTTTGTAATTCACGACGCAAGAAGAGAGGTATTATTAATTTAATCACTGTTTTTAATATACTTATTATGATACAGAACTTGGTAATAAGCCGGTTTTGGTAATAAGTTCAAGATCAAGAGCCCCTTTTATTTATAATTTTGTCTTAATTAAATATATATATTTTCATAAATTTTAGGGTGCATTAAAAACCCAATTTAATTCCAATTCCGATATATATTTAAAAACGTTACAAAGAGCTTAGAGCAACAGTAATGAATAAATAGGAGGCTCTATCGATGTTACCAGCCACTCGGCTGATTGAAACAAATCGCAACCCACTCTCGGGAGAACAAACGATTTAAATGCGTTTTCCTTTATACTTGTGAGCTAAAAGGTTTAAGGATTTTTGTACTGTTTACAAGTTGACTTGGCTTTTGATTTTTCTTATAACAATCTTAGTTCTTTCATATTTTTCAAACATACATAAAGAAACGTAAAATTACATTCTTTGAATCTAGGCCTTAAAATCCTCAATTCAAGCAAGGTTCCGAAGATACTGGCAGCGTTTTGAATAGTTAGACTAATTCTTTGTCCGTGGAAGCTGCCAGCTCTTCTGTTCCTCCTTGCTCGTTCTTCATAATTCCTTCAAAAGCCTTATCGCGTTATCCACGGACCAACGGTCTCGATACCGAATGGGACAAAATCATATTCGAACCCCTGTATTTGCATGCATTCAAACATGTAATTTTAACATATTTATATGCAATAATGGGCTGAGTTGGCTAGGCTGACTCTCAATCCATAGGTCGTGCGTTTTAAGCCCATGTAGTTATAGATTAAAGAAAAGGCATGGTGATAAAACCAGCACGTGTCAGACCCTTTATTGCTTTTGGCTGACCATTACTTCATCTTAATTACAGCATACTTAAATAAATTACTTGGTACAGTAAAGTATTAGCAAACATTATTGTTGTTTACCTATTTCAGAAAATCAACAAAAAGTCATTTCTCAATAACAATCACTTTAACGTACATATATCTAAATATTAACTTTGACCGTGACATATTGTATAGGATCATTTGGAGTCACGTAGAGGACTTCAACGTCATTTGTCAAGCTTGCGTCTCAAGTTATCAAGTCATATTCAAACTGACGCGCTCCATAAATTCTAGTTTAGGGAGTCTTAGTGAAAAATGATTTTATTATAACGCTATAGAACTTATAAAGGATAGTATGTTATGCTTAGGGACAGTACATATGTTGTGGTAGTATATGTTAAAATGTTTCTTCGCTTGACAGTGCTAAATATTAAACAACGTAGTCTATTACGTAGTTGCTTACACGAAATAAGCGTTCTAGATTAGAATCCCAAACAAATAAGGACCTCAAAATATTAATAACTAATATAAAATATGTATGTATAAAGCAGCACACATTTCGCTTCTCCCATTTAATAAACAAAATTCTGTTTTCACTAACAAGATATTTCCCGTTCTATAGGTGAGAAAATTATTAAGCGGAAGCAATTATAGCTTTATTAAGGTGAAATGCAGAGACGAGGGGAACAATCTCACCATGTATTGTACTTATTATAGAACAAAGGTTCCTAACTCTTTCAATATAACATTTTTATGACTTTTACAGGGGATGTAAGTGATCTATGAGTATTGAATTACACAAACAAAGAAGTATTCAACAATTATATTTTCTTTGTTTTACCTACTTGAAGAATTTGTTACCGGTATACTAAAGTAAGTACATATAACTTTCAATCATTTATTGGTTCACATTTATATCCAAATATAGGTTTAATGTTTATTGGATAAAAAGCTATCTGTACCAAACTTACAATATCGTAGTACATTGTTTCTGAGGAATATAAATTTTTACGTCCACACCCTAGTTTTTATAAAATGACGCAGTTCAGTATGCCCCCTGGTATAGGCCATATAAAGTTTTTATTAATCAAATATCCTTTAATAGTAAGCATTAAGTTACGTTTAATTGCAAAAAAAACTTTACCGAAAAGCAATTAATTTAAGTTACTCTTGAAACGTCAAAGAGTTCCTAGTTGTTTAAGTATAAGCACCATAATTCAGTCAAAGTAAACACGGTACATTAATTGCGAATTCATAGCATTGACACGGCTTCTAAAAAGGCTTTAATTACGCCAAGAAAGTAAGGTAATGTATACTCCAATGCTTCTTAATTTAACAGTGAGCTTACAAAGCGAAACTATTCAGCATAAAGAATCTGTACCCATACATTGAGATTTCTGTGTATCGAGCAGGCATTGAAATTGTCATTATGGTTCTAAGACATGTCGGTTTCCTCACGATGTTTTCCTTCACCGTTCGAGCAAATGTTAAATGCATAGAATAGAAACACACACACACTCAGAAAGAAAGTCCATTCGTGCACAGCCAGGATCGAACCTACGACCTTAGGTATGAGAGTCGCACCCTGAAGCCACTTGGCCAACGCTACACTTTAACACCCCTCGCGTTAAGAAGGAAAAAAGTTTTACCAAAGATTAGTAGCCATGGCTGAAATTCTGGGCCTTCTTCTATGAATATGAATAAAGTTAAAACCATTGGTTAATCTCCAGTCGCTATCATACCATGCCTTTATGTCAATAGATTATAATTATAAATAAAATAATAATAATAAATCAGTGGTGTTACAATCTTTTTAGGTCTGGGCATGAGATTTCAGTATCTATTCCATGATCAATCTAATAGAGAAGTATATAATCATGCTTCTCTACCTGACACATGCCAACAACTTTTTGGGGCAAAGGCAAGGAGTTTGTTATATTATCGTAGTTTTTCTATGAATGCTCTTTAAAAAAAATGTTATATACCTATATATGTAAGGGTGAAAGTATCTTATTGATCCATTACTTTTGGAGACTATTAAAAATAATCTAACCTTTAATTAAGTGTAGATTAGTACCGAACATGCTATCAACATATAAAACTTATTAAATATTTGCAGTGGTGTTTGAAGACAAGTGGCATAAAAATTTATTCCTAACGATTTCCGAACAGCTGCTGGCTAGGCGTGCATAGCATATTTTTCGCATTAGTGATAGTGCAGACGCGTGAACTATGCACTTTGCATTGCAATGGAAAACACAAGTAATTTATAATCAAGACGTGTGCGCTCACCCTCATTACTTTGGTTTGTGAAGCAAATTAATCTTTGCAGGTTTGTTTATGCTCAAAGAAGTTTGGTATTTATTCATGTACCGCATTAAATATGCAAAGTTGAGCCCAAAGTGAGTTAGGCGAATTGTTGATAGAATCTTACGCAAAGTAATTCTACTGATACAAAAGATGGATATACTTTGGATGCTAATTAAGGCTTTCAAGTTGCGTATTGTTTTTAAGCACACAATCTATTAATAAAATCTCAATCTACTAAGATTAAATTTAATAAATAAAGTCATTTATCGATACATAATACATAAGCAACTTATCATAATGCGTCAGCCATTTTTTGGTAGCCGTGGAATTGCGCCAGTTGCGGGATTGCGCTAGTCGCGAATTTGCGCTAGTCGCAAGATTACACTTGAGAGTGTCCATGGGCGGCGGGATCACTTAACATCAGGTGTGCCTCTTGCCCGTTTGCCCCCTGTTAAAAAAAAGGCATACCGCTCCCATGAACTCTCACATTGCCAGAAGGCTTGCCATCCTTTTATTAAATTGGTCAATACGCTCTAATCTCGACTGTTAAATGATATACGTAACCATAGAAACAAATGCAACATCATATTTGGTCTACGATCCCTAAGATTTTGTAGAAAAAAAGATCATTTGTATGCCCAATGATAGCCGTGTTCAAACATTTCCCCTAAACTGCAAGCGCCGAATTTCACAAATGGATATTTCCGCCAACACTTGAAAACTTTCAAGACAGCAGACCAATTTTCGCTCCATATTACAATATTCAAATATCCTCCCCGCAAAAGTTTTATCCGATCTTCGGAATTTTTGTAAATGCTTACAAAATTTTTGTTTCAAACATTTCAAACTGTCATTTTGAAACTTAAGTCTTCAGAAGAGCGTTTAGACACTTCAGGTAAATACAGTCTGTGGAGATCAATCGTGCGAAGCTAGTTCCATATATACAGGTTGTTTGAAATTCAATAGGAAACAAAACGTTCGAGAACTTCCATTACACTTGGAATGTACTTTAAAATGCCGCAGTTCATGCATTTTTGATTTTATGGCTAAACTCTACACTGTATTTCCTGATATCGCGTTTATGGACGTCAAGTATCGCTTTGGAGTTCGCAATTCTAACCTGGATTTTATCCAAATGTAGATTTAATATATCGATAATTATAGACTTAATTATGTATTTGTTCTATTTATTTTTACTTAAAAGTGTGGTATACGTTGAGATTTTAGGAATTACTTCAAATTGACAAATATATTGTGGTGTAAAGTTTTTTGTAGACTTCTTAAAAGATAAAATACTTCTACATAAGAAGGAGCATTAAAAACCTTTTTTAAAGTTAAATCATCAAAAATATTGACGTTTGTAAATACACTGAAAAAAATGCCTAATGATAATAATGATATTTTTCTATTTATATCTTTATGTAATAATATGTGATCTGTCCACTTTATCTATGATTGTAGATACTGAAGTTATGAAATTAAAAGATTCGTATTTAGTATGTTGGAAACAATAAACTCAAGAACTGGAACGATTTCAAAAATATTATTTACCATTAAATCAAGCCATACGATGCTGTTCCAGACGGCAAGAACGTTTACCGCAAGGAAGTCCCAATTCTTGAAAGGCTTGCAACGCACTCGCGAGCCCTCTGGCATTGACAGTGTTCATGAGCATTTAAAATCAAGTAAACCTCCTGCCTGTTTATTCCCTAATCTATATTTTTTTTATAAATAGGCATACATCAGCGTCACTTCTGGTTTGAATACAGGGCTGCGTTAAGTGGCGTAAGTAATAAATGTACAAAAATGTGGGTTACATCCACCGTGTTACCCAGTCTTGAGATAAGGTAACGAGCTGTGCATTCATAATCAAGTTACTGTTTCTAAAGCAACGTGTATCACCCAAAAATGCACCTTACCCCCTTCATATCAGAGGTCAAAATGCCATGATCCAAATTTAATATATTACGGAACATGTGCGCGGCGTTGGTGAAAATTTTAAAAATATGCGTATAAACGTAAGAAGGATAATTTTTTTTATAGGAATTAATGTTTGCAATTAATCTTCATGAAGACTCTTTTGATGTGATGTTAAAATAATTACTTTTTTAATTTCTTTGGTAATAATTAAATATGCTAGCATCTTGTATGGAAACACATTATTCGATGGTTTGTCCCATTTTTCCTTCATTGTCGTAACTGTTAACTTTTTCACTCATTGTGGTTATTAATGTTCATTGTGTTGGTTATCCCACCGTCATACAGTTGGCTATCCAGGGAGGAACCAAAACTTGCGTCACGTTGTTAGTCCGCTGTGGACTCCTTAACTACCTAACCGATTTCAATCAAATTTGGTGCACCGTATGCAGTTTTAGATGATATTAGATTTAGATGATTAAAATTAAATATGCTATTTCAATTTTATATAAAGAAATTTTAAATATTTGTTCATATTAAAAATCAATTCCAAAAGAGATACAATCTTTGTATAGATTGATAATGTATTTGCATATTATTCTTGGTTGGGAAGTCTTGTTTTCAATTTCCGGCAAAAGATCTTGATGAGGAAAAAAATTGGATGCAGAATTGTGAGAGTTCTTGTACTCTGGTATTGGATTTTTCTGCTTAAACATACTACCACCAAAATCCAAATTTTGCTTCTATTTCGTAATAATAGAGCTGTGTATTTGATTTTACTTGATACACAATTAATAAGGCTTCCTTATTACCAATGTCCACACATTATTAACATCTTCCTATAGTCCACGTTATGGAACTACCAGAGATAATAAAATTTACGTAAATCCCGTAGCTCAAAGGATCGCTGGGCTAAATAGATCTGAATAAATCCAGTTTCAATACATAAGGAATGTATTATAAATGTCTTAAAATTTTATACGACTTCAAATTTTATCTAGTCGATAACATTCAGAAATTTATAAAAACATAAAATACTTATGTAATTTTAGTTTTCTCCTTTTCATTTATAATAATCTCTAACGACTACAATTCTCCAAATTATTTTATTTGTATTAACGTTTAGCAATATAATTAAAGTGTTCATTATTTTTACAGAGTTTTGAGGGAATAAATACAAATAAAATAAGTCATAATAATTTCATTTGATAATCATAATGCTCTTATATTATTGTTTAAAAGAAGTGTTTCAACAGCTTATTTGTATGTTATTAATGCGTTATAAGAGTATTGTTTTTACTTTTGACTGTTACTGTTGCGATAAAATTTCTCTAGACTGTAGTTAACATTACCATAAGCAAGAGAACTTTAATGTTCCGAGCAATTTCAGTTTGAAAAAAGAAAGAAATTAAGATAAGAGACGTAAACCTATTAAAGAAGATAATTAGCGAACTGTTAAAAGCAAAGTCGTCAAGGCGATTTTAAATTAGCTAAGTTCTAAATAAATTAAGCGTCTTTGTAAAAGTTTTTATATTCTCTTAATAACATTTCAAATGTTGAATGGGAAATATTTTCTCGATATGTGAATGAGCAATATTTTCAAACAATCACACCTGTATCACTGATCTAATAAGCCGATAATATTTCAAGAGAAAAATGTTAATAGAGTATGTCTTGTGTTCATTGATAGAAAACTGATTATCTGGGGGACTGGAGATTTTATTTATTTATGAAATAAGATATTTACGAAAATTGGTAATAGTAAAGCTTAACAATACTTCATAAACGAATTTATGAAATCAGCTATTTATAGAAACGATATCGATAGTTAATAACAATCTTTATATATATCATATGTTTGTAATTAAACTCCTCCTAAACGGAAAAAAATTCCCTATTGCTTTGATTTGAAATCTTTTTGTTCGATCGGATTCCAGAATTTTTTACATTTACAATTACAACCCTGTCGTATGTTGTTATAAGTTATGAATAATAATTTATGAGAATTTTTAACATCCTATTTTAATAAATTATTATTATTATAATTTAGACATAGATAGAGTGTAGGCTCCGCTGTTACAAAACAATGCACCGCACCTTTTACCTTGACATAACAATATTGCTGCTTGTAAAACACTTTCTGCCCGGTTGTGTGGTTATTTATTCTAGAACATGCCAAATTACAAAAGTGCACCACAAAGTCTCCAAATTATAGGGCTCATGCGGGCAAGGTCTGCTTGGCAGGTCACCTCTCGAAAATCACCATTATTTAATGTATGTTAATAAATCAAGACAAGTATTTATGTAACAAAGTTGCATTATTTGAATCTCAAGTCACAATATCATCTTGAGCGCTGTGAAACTATGTTTTGTTCTAGAATACGGGCCTCAAACTGTCATTGATTTACGATGCCGACGAAAAAATTTGTTTCTGTTACTGCACTTTAACATCGATTTCAATTGCGTGGAATTGTTTTGAAAACAAGAAACGTTCATTCGACAATCAACGGATTTGAAACTACTCCCACTCTTTACTTAAAGAGGTAAAAATATACAGATATACAGATAAAGACTCACTTGAATTGAGAATACTGTAGTGGTTCACTTAGTTATGACGCAACGATAAAAATAATAATATTATGGGTTTTGGTATCAGATTACATAGTGAGGTTTCATGATATCAGTAGAAATTTTAGCAATATGTAAGAGTATATATGTATAATAAGCCTCTTATCCTGAACTGCGTTCTTCTTTCTTTGTATAGTGGTGTCTGTTTGCTTATAAAATATCTCTTAGTGCAGTGTGCCTCTTGGCAAAGGCCTCCTCTAAAAATTTCCATTGTAGTAATTCCTAAAATATCCCATTTTAGTTCCTTTAATGCTTCTTCAAGTTCTAATAAAGATTCTGGCGTTCGTAAGGTTCTGGTATTTAGTGTTGCTATGTATAACTTGTTTTCATACCTTTTGTTTTTTAGTATATTCAATCAACAAAGTGTCTTCCACCACGGCTGGTCCCAGCGGAAGATCTAGACCATCACCCTCTAACAAGAGGATATAATATAATTCTTAGCTAAAGAGTAGGAGGAGAGTACTATGTAGGCCCGATTCTCGCGTGTTCTCGTATTACCAGAATAAAACGTTTAGATTTAATATTGTATTTAAAACCGTGGTATAAAATATAATGTGCAATTTTAGTAATTACGGCGGAGTAATTTTCACGTTTTAAGGTATTTAATATTGCCAAGCGTTTTCATTAAATATTATTAATAAGCTTTTTATCGCGTTGTTGACTCAATTTTAGTTTATGAATAAAACTTTTGTTACTTCTTGTGTGATTAAAAATTTAAATATAATTAAAATAAGTGTATGTTAAATAACTACATATTTGTAATGTATCCTTATCCGCGTTGTAGCATGATGCAGATGTGCCAATAGAAAAAAATAGTAATAATCGCATGCAAAGGTTAAACACTTAGGATAATGTTAGCAAACAAGTCAATCGTCTTTGATCACCTCTACAAAACAACCTTGCAACCTTATCACCACATACGCCGTCGACTTTTTGTGTTTATCTAAGGTTTTCCTTACGATATTTTCATATAAGGGAGAATATTAGCGACAAATTAATTCAAAACTAAATCTGTTAAAAAGCTTTATATTGTAACTTGTCTGGGCATAAATAATATTCCATAAAGTCTTTTCTTTTTTCAACCTTTTAATTATTTTGAATTTGGAACACGTAGTTTAAAAACAGATTTTGAGTTATTTCACTAATTTTTTCGAGTTCATTATCAAATTACAATATGGTTACAATATGGATGGGGTGTTAAAGAAAATAGCAGTGGCTTTAATCCCCTTGAATAGTAAATCCAGCCATAGATCAAAGGCCTGGCAAAGGTAGCCATGTCGAATAGAATATTTTTTATTTTTGCTGAGACTTTAATAAACATGTAGGTATAGACTTTAATAATAATACATTGCTTCATTATAAAAATACATTTTCATTTGTAATAAAACTTATTGCTGGTCTGTAACACATTGGTATATATGCTTTAGCCGTCTCTTGTATAAATTCCTACACGAATGTAACGTCTTAACTCGGCTTATAAGTACCATAAAGCCTTTATATTAAACAACTCTAGATGATAAATTGCACTATGAAGAACGTTTTAATTATTTCTGTTGCTGAATTTAAATCAGGCTTTTCTTTGTACACTCGTTAATGGTCAGATCGCTTCGCATACGAATAGCCAATATGACAAATTGCATGTAATCACGAGCGCGTTACACGGAATGACATTTATCACATTTCAGCACTATACTTAATGGAAATTTAAGGCTATTTATGGCGGTCGTGTTAATGTTCACTTTAAGTTTTTAATTATTGCC
The DNA here is from genome assembly GCF_905147795.1 of Pieris rapae. Classification (NCBI taxonomy): domain Eukaryota; kingdom Metazoa; phylum Arthropoda; class Insecta; order Lepidoptera; family Pieridae; genus Pieris; species Pieris rapae. Next base: position 7,057,466 of record NC_059523.1, on the reverse strand, counting down.
ATACAACGTGCAGTTTAATCTATTTTAAAACTTAAAAACGACGATAAACGAATGTTAGGCTATTAAGGAATGTTTCGTTCCGCTCCCATTTAATATAAATGCAGAGTCTATATATATATATATATATATATATATATATATATATTTAACTTTCTACATTAATCCGATTTTCAACACAAGAACAAATAAACTGCTTCTTATAGAGACTGTAATTAGTGTTATTGGATTGTGTAGGTAATGTTAAATTGTAATCTATCTAACATTAAATCCGCCTTAAAATACAGTGCAAAATTAACAGGTGGGTACATGTACCCAGTAGTTATCAAGTATATGCTTAAGGTAAATTAATCTAACCAATTAATAAAACAGATTTAGAAATGTCTCATCATGCATGCCTTATTGAAGTATTGTGGAACTTTATAAAATTACACTAATAAATAATGCTAGTTTGTTGAAAGCCGATTCCCAAACTCACCAGAGTGTTTTTGAAAGTCTTTGATATTATTTAAGCACGTCAAACGTTTGGAATAGGAATTTTGTGGCTGAAGCTGAAGTACCCTAAGGGATTAACGTCGGTAATTTTGGTTGATGTTAGAAAAGCAAAAGGATTTTGTCTATCATCCATTTTAAACAAATCGATTTCCTAATGTATTCATGAGTTAAGTTAGGGATCTTAAAATAAACTTATTTTATTGGAACGTATGCAAACTGTCACGTTACTTCTAGAAGACTTTGTGTGGTGGCTTTTTAAGTGATCTCAAAAGTGAAGTGACTCTAATGTAATTATGTCATTCAAAGCATTATTAAAAAAAATATTTATAAAACCAAGTATTCTACGAAATAACTTTAATAACATTATCATTGACATAATTGCAATTAATTTTCTAATTTTAATAATGACTTGACTCACGCAAAGTGTTTTCAAGTTACACTTCTTTTGACGCGATGGAGAAAAATGGTGTGAGTGAATTTTTACGATGCGCGCACACACCAACACCTGAATTCTACATCGTAAAGTCAGTTATCGGTGGCAAGAAAATCGATAACTATATTCAAGGTGTAAATTTTAGTATTTTTTTAAATATTTAGAACACGTGTTTCGTAACAGTACAATTAAACAGTGTGAAAAAATAAATATTGTTATATGGTGTTTTTATTAAATCAATTTCATATACGATGGTGATAGTATTTACTAATAATTTATTTATTTAAATAAAATCTTTTTAATTAATTTTAATACTTATCTTTAATCACTACTGAATTTTAGTTATTTTTTTTCCATACGCCAAAGAAGTATAACTTCTAACGCGTGTACATAAGTACATACACTCTTTTTTTATATATTTCTTTCGAATGTATAACATATTTTATGCTTGTAAATAAAACTAGACTAAAGAAGTGCAACGTAAATTGTCCCGCAAAATTAAAATATATATGCACTGTCACCAAATTCTAGATAATCTTTTAAAAATTTACTGATATTGCAAAAACGTTTGTAAAATCAGCAAAATCTGTAACTTTTCAATAAAGTCTACATTTTTTCTTCAAGTTTCATTATAATTTAAGATTTTCCAGAGCTTTTCTCGCAAATAAGCTGCGGCGTACAAACACATCTTCACTAAATAGTTCGTTTGTAAACATACGGGTCTACATATTTTAATAAAAAAAAATACATAAAACGATAAGTTAAATAAAACGAAAGGTAAATAACACAAATGTTAAATTTAAGTTCATCTTCACTTTAAATTAAAGATTAATTATTTTTTTAATTAAATTCCTTATTAATGTGTCATTTTAATTAATATTAAGAAATCTTATACCTTTAAAGGAATACTTATGTTTCTTGTAGTTTGTTAAAGACCCGTCATGTGTCTGTGGAAAATGAAGGGTTTTGGCTTTTCACTTAAATATTCCAAAAAAGTTTTTAAAGTTTTATTTCTTTTGGGGCGTTAGGGAATAATGATGTGAGGAAATTTGTTAAATGCGCGCGCGCACCGTCACAAATTTATTTCACAAATACCGTATATTTTATTTTAGTTTAATATTACTTTGAAGAATTTTTGTTTAAATAAAAAAAAAAGTCTTTTGTAATTCAATACTACTATCAACTCATAATATATGAAAATAAGCTCGTGTTAGCTTTTTTTGTTTAAAATACGAAAAAATATAAGAAATAGTGTCAGGCACAGTAGCCTATTACATGACACACCATCGCCATCGATTTTTTGGGTTTACAGAATGCCAATTTCTTCACGATGTTTTCCTTCACCATATAAGCAATAAATGCAAATAAATGCCCACATTACAGAAATTCCATTGTTGCACAGCCAAGGATTGAATCTACGACCTCAAAGATGTCAGTGCCACCTTAAAGCCAACTCTTTGCATAATTACCAACATAAAAAAATAAATAGTTAAAATGTTTTTATTTATTCGAAAAATAGACAGATTTATTTTTCATTATTATTATAATCAATGCTTGATGTAAAATAGAACTTACAAAAAACACACATTTAATTAATCTATTACGAGCACACGGTTTTTAGTTAATCGCGCAAAATTTAGGCCAATGTTTTTCGGATATGAGCCATTCGTTCGTAGGAGGTTATCTTGCACTCGCATTCTGTGAACGTTTGTCACGAGAAATGTACCAGAGGATTATTTTAACGTACAATCTCGCATGCGTTGGCTCAGTTCGAGTCTGAAAGTAAATTAGTACTTGACTTTGCATAATTTTCTCATTGTTGCTCTAACAAAATGATTCTTTTGTATTCGGAAGTGTTAATATTTAAGCAACTTTCATTATGACTTTAGCGAAGACAATACATGAATAAGATGACATGCAAAATTTATTAGTCTACGCTCTGAATATGATTTTAGCCCATTCGGTTTCGAGACCCTTATATCCGATAGACATCACTGGAGACCGAAGAGCTGGCAGCCACCTCGGACAAAGAATTAGTCTAGCTATTCAAAGGAGAAAGACTGCCAGTACCTTCGGAACCTTGCTAAAGGGACTCCTTTTAATAATATAAAAAACGGTTGTCTTTAAAGTCGGTTCACTGACGATAGTTCAACGTGACAAGGTCATAAGAAAATACTGATGGAATGGTTGTATTTTTTCAAAAGAAAATTTAATTTAATTTGTTTCATAGATATTTTGTTCTGATTTATTTAGAGATCATATTATATACTTAAATATGATATATGTTAGAATATATCAAAGGCGAAACAATGATATTATTCGATAGGATTTTTTTACTTTTATGGTGTATCGTCTGGCTATCTTAAATATTATTTTCAAATGTTTTTAGGTTTTGAATTTTTTCTTTTGAAAATAATTGTATGCTTTATCTTTTTTCAGGTAGGTAGGCAGAAGCCACAGACCTCCCCTTGCTACAGTCAAATTAATACGAAAGGGTCTTTCTATACTGTCATAATATTCACGTTCACTTATAGAAAATATAGAGGGTAAATCCTTTTTAAAATCTAAAGCATTCCTTTACTCCCTAAAGACATAAAATGCTGGAAGTTTTAATAAACTGTCTTCATTTTAGCAATGTCATTTTGATATAATTGTGTAGGATGTGACCCATTCGGAAGATTGACGCTATCTGAGGGTGTCCGTTATATCAAATAGAACTGGAACTGTCTAAATCTTGAGACCAGATTGGTTCAAGCTCTAGAGAAATGATAAAAATAATTTAATATTACTTATATATTTAAATTTTTATGTAAAAGACGCAACCGGGAATAAGGCTCACCGGATGTATAGTGATAGCCGCCCATGGACACTTACATTGCCAGAAGGCGCGCAAGTGCGTTACTAGCCTTTCAAGATTTGGAATTACTTTTTTTTAAAGGACCCGAATGACTGAATGACGAAAGGGAATACTTCAGTGGGCAACTAATACATTACTAAGACAGTGTGGCAACAGGTAGGCAGGCATTCTTAATATTAATAATTCCTACATATTTAGGTAATAAATATACATTAAAAAAATATGTTTACTATGGAACATAAGATTGGCAGGTATCACTTATTCCACGTCATTGAACCTGTAGGCATTCCTACCCATCGGCAAAGAAGACAGAGGGTGTAGGCCAAGAGAAATTTAAAAAAGCAAATCATCAAACAACACTTATTTTAAAGGTATTAGCTTTAAACATACTTGATGTATTTTTACAATCCATATTTTTCCTAAATAAAATTATCACTCCCGGCAAATTATCTATCATGAACCGCCAGAAATTTTTCCGTGAACAATTTTCTTATGAAAAATTCAATTAGATGTGTTTATTTTGTTCGCGTAAGAATATTTTCAAGGAAGCGGTCGGGTCGAAGTGTAAACGAATTAAACTTGGCCACAAACTTCGAAGCACTAATTAGATTTTCACTTCCTGCGGCGTAAACTATATTAAAAGATATAACTATATAACTAGACTAGACAAGTGCCGAAATTTAAACTATTTAGATATTTTATTTATTTTATTAGTTTTATTATAGTGTGTGACTCTCGTCTGGAAAACCATATAGAAACAGAACAATAAGCAACTTTTTAAATCTTGATAGAGATGTAGGGTACCGACTTACGTATTAACGCCACTGCGGCAAAAATTAATGGTTATCAAGTATGGCCAACCTAAACCTAACCTAACCTAAACCTCTTTGGCTTCTAAAGTGTTTTTATTTTATAAAAATGATTCATTTTATATTTAATCATCAATAATTTAGGTTTAGATTGTCCACGCTAACCACTAAATTTTTGCCGGGGTGGCGTTAATACGTAATTACCAAATATAGATTTAAATTAATAATCAAACATTAATAAGCATTTTTTTATTTATACTTAGACTTAGCAGTTGTCTCTAAGGCTTTATTTTAGTATTAAGCCTCAGTCGGGCGATTGTGAAGTACTTCCCTACTCCGGCTCTTTCATGGATGTTAGCACACCTGAGCTTCCCGAAATTGACGCTGCTAATCTGATCAACGTGTTACGAAAACTCGAAAGCTTATTATTCTAGAGCTTACTTCTAAAGGTACGTTATTTTATTAAAGTACATTTTAAGACTTTCCATTTATTTATTAAATATTTGAATGCTACTCACATCCAAAATCTAGTAAATACTACTTGATATAGAAAGAGATACATCTGATGTTAAAACGGTATAATAAAATTTATGTTTTATTATTAAGAAGCTAGGTCTCATAGAAAAGGTACAGATAATATATTTCGTCATATTACAAGTATTTACATTGGCCTTGCACGGGTGCAATGGTGATTAAAGGCACTTCACATCCGATCTCTGCTAAATTCTAATTTCTGCAGATCTTTTTAGTGTGTATAATACTTAGTACATTTTTTTGGATAAATTTCGTAGGGTCCTTCAGCCTGCGTTTGCAATGTAAACGGAAGAAATGTAATTATTTACGACATCACATTAGAAACCTAATGGACGTAATTATACGTATAAACTTTCCTCTTCAATCCCTCTATCTATTTAAAAAAAAACGCATGAAAAAACGCGTCGATACTTTAAAAACTTAGTATTAATCAGCATCTATTTTCAACAGTACAATCTCGCATCCTTATATTCTTCGGACACGTATCTCTGCGTGGTGATCAGTCCATAGCCAGCCTTATCATCCAGGGGAAGGTGGCCGGCACTAGACCGTGCAGCAGGTCACCTACTCATTGGACTGATTAGAACAAGTCTGTAGGAGGTTCACTTAATCAGTGCAGGATTACCTCTAATAGGCAAACATTTGCGGAACGTCATGAAGCGCATCACCTTCTATTACCAATATTAATTAGCGATCACGACTGCTCTGTCAAGAGTGTACCGGACAAGAATACTTTATACTTATATTTTAAAATAAATGAATACATGCACAATATAAATACAAGGCGTGAGACCGATCTTATTATTTATTTATTTTATTATCACGATTATCATGATTCATGTGCACTTTTTACGTTTTGTTTTTTTTTATTCTCTAGATTAAGGTTCTATAGATTAATATAAATACATTTTGTTTTTTATATTACTTCTAGTTATGCACTTCTTGCACTCATCATTTTTTTATTTCTTGTTTTCTTTTCTTACTAGGGTTGCCTGGAAGAGATCGCTTGTTAGCGATAAGGCCGCCCGTTGCATCCCTTGTAATTAATATATATATATATATATATTGTGTTATTGTGTTTCTTTCTAGCAACGAAGTGTGAATAAATAAAAAATAAAAGAAATAAATAAAATAATACACATTCAAAGTTACTGTCTATCATTGTCATTTATTTTCTTGTCTTTGGTAATCAAACAAAGGACCATAATATATAATCTAATAAGCCACAGAGATGGTAGGCATAATTATGTAACGAAATATTTTCTTACTTATCATAATCCATGACGTGGAAGCCCTAGAAGTACATTACTATGGTAATAAAAGTTAATATCATAAAATTTTCAATATCATTTCGCTGGAGTGTAAAATATTAATACTCAAAGTATTCAATCTGAATACCCTTTTAATGAGGCTATTAATATTTATAACTTTAAAAGTAGGAATTCGGATTATAAAGGGTCAAGTATGTCTATTAAAATTGTATTTTATATGGATGCTAATTAGTGCCAAGATTATTTGACAAAAGAAATGTCCGAAATAAGTGCATCCCATTAAAACAAAATATTAAAACAAAATAATATTGTACTTTCATGTGTAGGTCATAAAATATAGACTGATTATTCTGTAAATTGTATAATCCACTCAAAATCCGATGGCATGTCCAAACGCCACTTCGTCAAGGCTGATTACAAATTAAAAGGCACCCGCGAGGAAACGCTTATTCAGGCTAGAGTAAACAACCGCCTTCACCAGGGAAGGTGAGTTCCCCGTTACTTCGTTCTTCACTTCCAGTCAGTTTCACGAAAGTTCTGCCCTGCCGGCGATCGACCACCCACCACCAAGGCATTTTCCTAACATCGCAGAAGACGTTTTGTGGTGGTCGTATGCAAAGCCTATTTCAAGCAGCCCATTTCGGGTTAATCAGCAGCGATAACCCATTTAAACCACGGGTCTGATGCCTCCTTCGGCGATGTCTGGGTGAAGAAGCGCCAAAATCAATGCAGGTTTTCTTTATTTCGACATACTTGAATGTAACTTAAAAAGGGCTAGTTTTAAAGCTTATTAATAAATATATTTTTCATTGTAAAGTTTATATTATTGATAATATCAATTCAGGACTGTTTGGACAAACAGTAACAATACGGACGTATTGCCATTGCAAATAATCCATCCTTATTACTTAGCTAATAGTTAAACGTGGCAAACTGTAATTTAACTATTTGAGGCACGAGAGCATAACATCTAATTTAGAGGTATTTAAAATTACAATTTTAAAATACTAGTAATATTATTATTTTCTATAGTATAATAATATAGCAGTGTTAGCCTCTCATTCATAAGGTCGTAGGTTCAATCCCCGGCTGTACATCAATGGATTTTCTTTAAGTGAGGAAGGAGGTGAAAGAAAACATCGTGAGGAAACCCCCAAAGGACCCAAAATTGATGGCAGAAGTTGATGGCGTTCGTCAAGGAACACGATTCTTATCTTCTTGCCTACTATGTAAACAAATTCTCATTTAACAGATAAGAAAGATCTCATTTAACAAATAGAAATCTGAGGCGTAGACCTAAAGGTTGCACCAAAGAATTTCTTTTTAATGTTATATATATTGCTACCTATAAGTTTTTTCCTTACAAACGCAAGGCAAATAAAAGGAATATTTTTAACGCGCAGATTGGTTGTAAAATACGATAAGAATTGAGAAAGAAAATCTTAGATATTCAATTTAGATTCAACCTACAATGCGCTTTTAATCCATCCACACTTAAGTGATTTTTAAGTGGCATCCTTAGTATCTCCTTCGAACTAAAATTGGTTCTTAAGTTACATTTTTAGATAGGTTGGCGAATTCACTTTGTTATTTGAAGTAGGGAAACTTTATCAAGCCTGCAAAAGCATCGTTCATGCAGTAGTTTTATTCATAGTGACAATTAAATTTGCATTTTATTTAACCACATAATAGTTTTTGTATTTAGTCATTAATCAGAGAATCTCAAATGTATGAATGCTGTTTTCAAATATATTCGCATCAGCCTCGAGATACTCTGCCTTTTTTCCCTAGATTATATTAAAATTGTAAATATAAAAAGATACATGAATATAAAAAGATAAAGAAAAAAATCCTTTTAACGTTTTAGATATCCTGAGACAAACTCAAAACAAAAATACGAAACACGTATTTTTTTGAAAATGAATCAGCTACTATACCACGAAGACTAGGCAAGGAAGAAGGCAAGACAAGATAACATTCACAGACTATAAACAATTTAACTACACGTTTTGTCTGGGGCATACGCTTTAAACATTACATTGTTCCATATTATTTTATTTTTACGCCTTGTGGCCAGGACGGGTCTTTTGGCCGTACTACATTATTTTTAAATATTTTTCTATATTTTCATTCGTTGTGACCAAAATGCATGCGAAATCGATTTCTTTTCGTAAAATTTACTTATGAAAACCAAAAAGGAAGGCACTAGCTACGCGCGCACTAGTTGATTTATTGACTAGTTTGAGAATATTTTGAGTTTGGGTCACTTCAATGGACTTTATTAAGAGAATCCGAGTACATCACTAAGATTTTAATCCAGTTAAATAATAAACCTGCCCTAAATACCCCCAGTGTTAAATATCGATCATTACTGAAAGGTTTCACTCAATGCGGTTCGTTAGTCTACGACTGTGACGTGTTATTTTTGGTTTAAGAGCTGTTGATTAGTCATTTAGAGTACAAAATAAAATGAAAGTCATTATTCCTCGATGAAGGGTTTAATACTATATTAATACCAAAAGTATAATTTTATTGTCTCGCTGAACAATGACACTTACGTTTAGGCATTTGTTTCATTAGTCTACTGCGCTACTACTCTATTTAGATCTAAAAAAACAACATGCAAAAGACACCTGATGCAAAATTAATTTCATAAATAACTATTATATTAGGTTGAGTTAGCTGTTAAATCGTTTTGAAATCAAGGAAGTTTAAGTTATGTCTAAATTATATATCTAACATTCACCAACATCACCGTGAAGGCAGTTTTTTTTGTGAACTAGTGAAGTTTGGAATCGACTACCGGCGGGGCTCAGTCACTAGACTGCCTTATTTGGGACGCAAATAGGGCAGTCTGGTTAGCTCGTTTGCCCCCCAGTTATCTAAAAAAATATGTATATAAAATGTAAAAATATAATGAAATCTTAATACGTTCAACTACCAGCAACTCCTGATTTGTTTTTTTGAACATTAAATAAAATGAAACTAAATGTAAGTCATATAATGAAAATTATTTTGTCATATTTTATTATGGGCTCTTAGACTTATATCCTCTCGTCGTATATTGGATCAGACAATATTTGATTAGCAGTTGGAGTGCAAACTGGTAAGGAACGTGTTTTCTGCTAACATTCGTGGCTTATTTTTCTGTAACAGGTAAAGCTAGACATTATTTTTTATTATTTGTTTAAATTTTAACTCAGATATGTGTAATAAGTTGTCTTATGTATTACTTTAAAGTTTAATATTTGCATGCGTATCATATTTAGACACTCAAACATGTCTCTGTATATACACAGTACGCCATTGTCTAGCTAATCTAAAAATGATTAAGTTTTGTTAAATTATCAATCATAATGTAAATAATTTGGGAAGTTGGATGTGAAACGAATTACAAAATTGTGGCACTTTTCGTTTTATTATAATTGGTCAAAAGCTTCTCTAGTCCAATACACGACGAGAAATAAATGCGGCCAATCACAATCAAACGCATCGTACCGTCTTTTGTTTTATACTCTTTTAATTTTTCATAGAATTTATTTGAGTTTTTTATATTTCTTTGTTGAAATTATGGTTCAACTGTCACTTACTCCACTGACTCTGTGACACTAAATGTGTCTTGGCTTCCGAAACTATGCAACTACTGTATATAATATTCAACAGATGCAAATGAGTACGTGATCAATTAGTATTCTAATAATTTAAGCCAAACTCAAAATGTGAAGATTCGGAAATTTTGCTTACTGGAATAATTCTAGGAAAACATTATTCAGTCGATTGAACATCACAACTAGAAAAATTATTATTTTTATAATTTAAAGTCATTAATGCGATTATTGTTTCATAATAAACTATACAGTTATGAAGAAATCAAAGAATTTTCACGCGAAGAAAACATCAAAACCTCAAACTGCGACCACCAAAGTCGATGAAAAGGTACTCCCAAACCAAGATTCCCTTGATGATGAAAACCAAGGATTTGGCGGATGGCTAAGGTAAATATAAATAATATATAGAAAGCCTGTTTTCTAACCTATATCATTTTTTTATTTTGCCCCGTTGATATCGCTTTCATTACTGCATACAGTACTAGATTTTTGTAGTTTAGATTTTTTTATAGTAGAACCACTAGAATTTAAGATTTTATGTAAATCGGGTTTTAATTAATTAATAGAAGACACTTTAAAAACCAAATCTTCTTACTTATATCGTTACCGCAACATAAGACTCAAAATGACTTCTATTCAATTTAACTGTATGCGAAGTTAAAAGCAATTTAGTAAAAATAGGGTAATTTGTGATGCCAAATTTACCCCCTACACAAGCAAGGGATGTTTAACAGGCGCAAAGAGTAAACAGCAAAACAATTTTCGTATCAACAAAAAGGGGAACTGGCTGCAGTCCAATACAAGCCTGAAATCGAGTCGGAACTGACAAGACGCCTCAAGACTCCCTGCGATTCAGAAAGTTCTCACTTTGAACTAACTTAATTGCATTTAGCTGGCGCTGGGTTTGTAATGCTAGCATTTATATTTGTTTTTTTAAACACAATTGAGCAATAAACTGCGCAAATATTTTTGTATAACACAAATACAATTCGCATGAATCATGATTTTTATAAATAATAGAACAAGGGGGCAAACGGGCAGGAGGCTCACCTGATATTAAGTGACTAGAGGGCTCTCGAGTGCGTTGCCGGCCTTTTAAGAATTTTCTCTCTTAAGCAATCTTCCTAGCATTAAAGAATGTTCACCGACTTGCCAACTTATAAATACCGTTTCATGAAATAAATACATTAATGTATTGAGACTGCGACCCAGTTACGAAGTGATAAAGCATTTGAAAGTGTTATTAAGTAAATGAGGGATGAACAGTATAATGTATTCGTGATTATCATTTGTAAATGCGATCCAATAGTACAATAAATAATAGATTTTATTAAAAACAAAAAAATATTAATTTCAGATCAGCTGACGGCCTGGAGAATATGAAATTATTCGTTATTGCCAACAGTATAGTTCTACTAACAACACTGGTATACCCACAATTGCGAGTTATTTTTGATATTATATCTGAAACAATATACGGTACGGATTCTGAGTATTAAGGAAGAACTAGGAGAACCAGGCTCAATTATACCAATAGAGGAATCCATTTGAAACTAATTATACATTTAGAATAAATTTTTGTTTGTTATTTATGTTATATTCAACGATTGTATCATCATGAGGCTAATGTATGCTAATTTGAACACAATTAAATGAATCAATGTATTTGAAAAACCTAGAATGTTATACGTAAATATTATTGTATTGTTACGTTGATATCTTACAAATTGTAGCAATTGATACCAATACTACTAATATAATAACTAATGATAGTAATGATTTATTAAGATTTGAAATATATAATTACAATCAATTAATAGTTAGTCTTATTAGGATATCAATAATCAATAAATCACGTATCCTTTACTAATTAAAACATTTACAATACATACATATATATATATAAATTCTGATCAAGTATTATACTTATTGTGAATATATATTTAATCAATATAATCAAAACATCTATGTAATATCACTAAACTTTACCACCAAACTGAAGGCAACTCTTCCGAATGTCAGTTAAATTATAAACTTAGTCCAAACGGGCTAATTCAATAGATCGAATCAATTTTAACCGAGATCTGGCAATTATACTCGGCTGAGCCAAATTTGATAATTGGTGATATTTTACTAAAATGAATACTGGCTTTTACTTTATTGATTTGATATAATTGTATACTCGCTAGATTTGTGGTAAGAATATAAGAGTAAGTTTATTTGTTAGTCGAATACACATGTATTATAATATAATATCAACAACACAGTTAATTAATAAGTATAATAAGTTAGATGTCTTTTATTTAGCTTTCGAACATGAGTAGTACGTAACAATTTACGTAATTGAAATTTACGTGAAACTGCTTTTCCTATGTATTTTTAAAGAATTTATAGTTGTCGAGTTGGATTTGTAAAAACAATTATTCCGTTTTGCTTTTTAAGACTTCTATTTAAGGATTTTCGCCTTTTCTTTTAGCTTTGGCTGCGCTATCGTTTTTCATTGCCTAAGAAATTGTCCCCATTTCTAAGTAGGTTACCTATTTGCTAAACCTTAAGAGCCACTTTACAGAATCTAGACTTAGTAATGTTTACTACAATAGTTTTGTAAACTACTTTATAATCTTACTAATTCGATACGATGCTGGGGTTTTTGTTTCGTTTTATATTTTCTTTAAGCGTTTTAGTTTGGTATTCATTTGGTGTATGGAATGTTATATCGGATTATTTTAATAAGGAATTTCGAAAATTATTAACAAATGAGTCTGAAGACATCGAAATAATGTTTCATGACGAGTTGTAAGGAACTTATGCACTCTATATATGTTTAAGTTTGTTTCTTTTGTAAATAATGAAATTTAATAAAAATCTTCTATAAACTGCTAATACTTAAATAATGTTTTTTTTTCATAGATAGCCAAGACTCTAACGATTATAAATACTTTTTTCAAAGCTTTATAATTTCACTTCACTGTCTTTTGTTACAACAGAATTATCGTGAGACGTTTCTAAAGTTTTATTTATTCATACATGGTAAGATAGTCGGTATAATCACGTCATTTTGCTGTTATGCCTTCAGTGTAACATTTTATATCTATGAAATATATACGTAAATTATCCAGATTGATATACCGGATATATGACCGGAGGTTGAAATAAGCGTCGATAGATTTGTTTGAGAGTATTTCGGATTTCCTCTCACTTCGGAGACATCATTTGTACGTAGGACCTCCAGATATGTGGTTAACTGCAACCTAAAGATATAAAGACTTACTGACAGTGTGAAGTGCGCAATAAATAGGGTCGATGTTTTGGTTTAAAGTTGGAGGAAGTTTCAAGTGACGCTAAAATGGCGCAACAAATACTTGCCGGCTTAAAAGGTCTTAGTGGCGAAAACTTTCCAATTTATAGTTTTTGTCGCGATTTTACCAAAGAGCAAGTAAAACCGTTTAAACCACTGCATTTAAAGTTACTTGAGATATTGTAGTTGTGACTAATAAGTTCTGAGGATCATAAATTTGGCATTTATTAGAATTTGCCAAATGTTTGATCCAGTCCTTTTTTATTCGATTAATACTGTCGTAAATATAACCTTTACCAATAACTAATAGGCGATCGAATTCACCATATGTATTTTAAAAGTATATAAAGGTAAAACACAGAAAACGAAATGATTGGGCCACGTATTGATTATGTCTTATAAACAGCAGCAGAACTGAATATATTCGGTAGTGAGCTAATCAATTTTAAAGAAAGATTTGTTAACTATCTCATTACCTAATCCACTGTTTTGCTTAACAATAACCAAGTACTTTTTTTACTAGTATTTTTATTTTATTTTTAACATTTATTTTTACCAAAATTATCGTATCTAACAAAAGGTAGCCTACTAACATAAACTGTAAATATAGTATAATGTATGATGTGGTATACAATGAATAAATAAATATCTTAACATCAATCGTTCATTATTTTAAAATCTTCTTTAACGGATATTGATATATATATATACATATATAACTTACATAACTGGTCTTTTAGAATACTTGATATCTATCGTGATCAGCGGAGACTTAGATTAAATGAAAAATTTAATAAATAAACGCAAAACACGTTTTTTGAATTAGTAACAAAATTCTATTATAAATAATACACAAAATGTTTGAATGTATAACAATCTATCTCTGCAACTAGATGGCGCTGCTATTACCTGTGTTAGATCAAAAGAAGTTTTGATGTACATGTGAGGGTACATGACCCTTCCAGAGCAGTTTACTTTCACGTAGGGTATCAATATGATTTTCACAAAATTGTATTATACGGGTGAACTGAAATCTTAATCGCAAATAAATCATTGACACTAATCGTCTCACTGTACAGTACATTTTGACATCTAGAAACCTACCAAGAATCGATTGGAATCGACACTAAAGGTCCTATTTAACTGGCGAAGAGCCAAATCACACAGCTAAACTAACCTTTAATTATTTTACTATTTTCCACTCAGTTACGACGACTAATTGTTGTTCAGTTCTTTTTTTTGTTAGGGACAAATCCGTATTATTTTTGTTCAAAACTAAGCAGTCAATATTCTCAAGGTTGTACATTTTGTACTGTTATGTATATTGTACTGTTAATGATATATATATATATATATATATATATATCATTAACAATATATATATATATATATGTATCGTACTATTTACGACTTTTGTGTTGATTGAAAATCCGGTCGTTATGACAGAACAGGGAACAAATGGGCAAGAGGCTTCTTGATGTTAAGTAATACCGCCGCGCATGGACGCTCTCAATGCCAGAGGGCTCGAGAGTGCGTTACCAGTCTTGTAAGAATTGGTACGCTCCTTTCATTAATGACTTTAAAGTCGAATTGGTACATAAAGTCCAATTGGTTCGGAAATACTTCAGTGGGCAGCTGGTTCCATATATGCTAAAGCGGTGGTCTGTGGCAGTTCATGATGTTAATCATGACATTATATCATCATTAATGTATTAGTTTTTCAAATACAAATTGAAAGTACAAAAAAGTCAATTCCATGTTTCATTATTATTGTAGGTTACAGCATTAAGGCTAAAAATAATTCCCCATTTAAGAGCTATAAAATACTGTATTTTCAATCATAACCGTTTCATACAAGCTTTAGGCACATTTGTAACAATGCAAGCAAACAATAGCGTTTCCAACAATCCGGACCACCGAATATTAACATTCTCCACACCCAAACAGGCCAATCACTGCACTGCACAATATCTATGATACAGAGAGTACAATACACCATACATTACACCTAATCTAAATATTATTTTAATATTGAAAATCGGCTTTTAATATGAGTAATGTTGCATAAGGTTTCGGTTTGGAATTTCGATGCGTAAATTTTTTAGTCAATGCGCTTTTAAAGCCCTTAGACATTTGGTGATCGGCACTCATATACACGTACGTATACGTAAGATTGATCGCTTTACGCATTATACGTATATTGTGATACTCTGATTGTGTCAGATATATTGGAACTTATGAAGTATAAAATGCGTGCACTATATTATCTACCATGTAAAGTAAGTAGGGATTAATCAATGTAGGTCGGTACAATTTTTTTCCCGATCAATATGCCTACTTAATTCGTGCACTCTTTAAATGTTGCAATCACAGTAATTACGATATGATGTCGTGTTTGCATAAAATTAAGATTTTTGTTCCGAGTAATATAAACAGTTAATTAACATTTATATTGCTCCATTTTGATGGTTTTTATATAATATTAGAAAATTTTGCTTAATATTACTCGTGTACAGAGGAAAGTAAATGATTTTTATTAATTGTATAAAAACAACTTATGAGTACAAATTGAAAAATTATCAAAATAGGTAACATTGTATTCTTATGAACGTTAATAATAATAACGAAATTATTTTTTTACTAACTGTTAAATCAACACAGACTGGAAAAGATGAACCTCTCCACACGTAACGCTTGTAGAGTATAAAAAAATATTCCACCTCTGTGAATTATCAGCCTAAGCGGTCAACCGTACTGTCAAGCATCGCTAGTGTTAATATGCAAATATGACCCCATTGTCTGCTCTAAATAATGGCTACTTTACTGTATGGCATCCCCAGTGATTGAGTTCAACGCAATCAAGTCTGCTTCGAAGATTGGATCGACTCAATATAGCCCATATTGGCTAAATAATTGTCATTGCGTTATTCTCAGATTTTTATATCGATTGATAAGTATAAATAGCTGGCAAAAACCTCTGTGGCAACTAATTACCACGTAATTTTATACCATTTTTACCAGCTGGTAAAAATGAATCTCTGTCTATAAGGTAACATGGTTAGGATGGGTTTTAATGTTCTGTTAGTGTTTTTTTTAATTGATATATATATATTATATTATATAATATAATATAATATAATATAATATAATATATATATATATATATATATATTATAAAGCTCTTATATGGCATAGTGTCCACAAATCCACAAATCCACCTCAAGACTAACAGTTTTATTCAATGAAACCTACCTACAGATTGGACCAAAATAACAATAACCCTACGATACAAAAAAGGTGACAAGGAAGAAATAAGTAACTATAGACCCATAGGTTTGATGTTGAACATATATAAAGTCTTTTAGAAAGAACAAGCAGGTTTCAGAAGCAAGTTCTCAACTCTAGAACACATCTATGTAGTGAAGCAAATTATACAGAAGTACCACGAATATAACAAAATATACTACATGGCATTAATCGACTATAGTAAGGCATTTGATATTCTAGAGCACGAATTTATATGGTCAGTATTTAAAAAGGAAGATGATTTGCGAAGAGTAGCTGGCCCTCATTGGGTGCGTAAAGCCCGGAACAGAAGATTGGAAGTACGTAGAAGCCTATGTCTAAGGACAAGCTGTGTAATGAAATGAACCGATTAATTATTAGTATTTATTTATTATTTTTAGTGATAACTTTTTTAGTATTTGACACTTTTATGTGCTTAAAATAAATATATATAATAGTAAATACAGCAATAAAGGATTTAAAAAACTCGCCATCGTGTTAATTAGATATTGGCATTTTAAGGGCAAGTTAACAAGCAACCTGTGTGTAAAAGTACATACTAGATATTCTAGTCTCTATTCTAACAGCTCTCAACACATCTGCTCATAGTCTGGCTGACTGATATATTGCTGAGGATATAAACATAGTAACGATCCATATATTTAAATAGCTAGATTAAACTTGGGTTTTTTAGGTGACGTTCTCTGTTAATGATTTGTGGTGGTATTGGTCTGACAAAAAGGTACAAAGAATTAATAATGCAATAGTTACTAGTGTAAGTAATATTATAACTGTCACAATTTGAATAGTCCGAATGACTATTAACCATTTTAATGCCATCTTTTAAACATGCCTGGTTACAAAGGCAGATTGGAAAAGTTTTTTCCTTCTGAGAGTCCAATTAAACTTGTTAGAAGCAATTTCCTTTGGTGTATGCTTGCGCCTTGCAGAGTGCATATACCTTGCGGTTTTCATCGCGTAATCATTTCGGTTAACACTAACAACACAGCAAAATACTTGCATAACAAGACAAAACAGTAATTTAACTTTTACAGCAGTCTTTTGTTTTTAGAAATTGGAATAGTGGAACTGAGAAGTTTGTTTTTTAAATTCGGTACCTATGTTTACCGTGTATATAAAGTATATAGTAATTTAGTAGTTCAACTTTTAGTAACTAAACAATTGTGTAAGCTTAGAAAAATACTTTTATTAAGAATCTAAGGTACTTAATAAGAATAAACGCAACAACGATACGATACGATTAATAATGTGAGCCTCCTTCCCCTTTGCCCCCTGTTCTATAAAAAAAAAGAAAAATCGAAAGACCGACTAATCCTGTTTAAGGCAGTTATGTTATAAACACGTTCATTTTAAATAAATACGTTTTTTAAATAATAAGTTCTCAAAGGAAAATCTTACTCATTGTCGCTTTATCTATATATATAAAAGAAAGTCGTGTTAGTTACACCACTTATAACTCAAGAACGGAAGAACAGATTTGGGTGAAAATTGGAATGGAGGTAGCTTAGAGCCAGGAGACGGACATAGGATACTTTTTATCCCGTTCGGAAGCGTTCCCGTGGGACTTGACATGAAACGTCAGTCACTATAAAACGTGGTATAACAAAAAAGAATAATAAAACGCAAATGATAGCTATGTAATTGACGTATAATGACAGCTATGTAATGACGTATATATGACAATTTGATATTTGTAAGAAATCAATATTCAAAATATTTCTATTAAATAAATAATTAAATGTAATGATAGTGCCATTGCCCATTCGTATAAACAGTGAAGAGAACTATAAAACTCGACATGGTCGTTTGTATTCAGTTCATCCAAATAATGATTAATGTTTCTATTTGTTGTTGTTGTCGAAAGACGCATTTAATCGAGTATTGGAGCGGGAACGTGAATATGATCACCAGGAATTAGATTTAGTAGTTCAAACGAATGTAACCCTGTTGAATTACCAACAAAAGCAAGTTTATGATACTTTAATGAAGGCAAACGATGATGAAAATGGCAAGACATTCCTCATGTCATTAGTTTTAGCAACTGTTCGGGCGAGATCCAACATAGCGGTTGCAGTTGCTTCTTCTGAAATAGCAGTCACATTGTTAGAAGGATGCCGTACGGCTCATTCAGAATTAAAATTACCGTTAAATCTTCAAACTATTGAAGAACCAACGTGTAATATTGCAAAACACTCAGCAATGGCAAAAGTTTTAGCGGCATCGAAAATCATCATCTGGGACGAATGCACAATGGCGCATAAACGTGCATTAGAAGCACTTAACCGAACATTAAAAGATTTACGCAATGACTCAAGATGTTTTGGAGGAGCAATGATTTTACTGTCTGGCGATTTCCGCCAAATACTGCCAGTAATTCCAAGATCTACGGCTGTCGACGAAATAAACACTTGCCTCAAGTCGTCAAACCTATGGCGCTATGTGAAGAAACTGCAGCTGACAACAAACATGAGAGTTACATTGCTTAATGATACATCTGCTGAAGATTTCTCGGAGCAATTGCTGACTATCGGTAATGGTCAAGTACCTGTCGATGAATGGAATCAAAAGACGATTTTATTAACAATGTGTTTCCAAACATTATTTCTAACTACAAAAATAATGAATGGTTGAGTGAGCGAGCAATTTTAGCGGCTAAGAATAAAGATGTAGATGACCTGAACTACATAATTCAAAATAAGATCATTGGAACAATGCTTCATTCAAATCTATTGACTGCGTCACAAATGAAGATGAAGCCACCAACTATCCCATTGAATTTTTAAACTCTTTGGACGTGCCTGGCTTACCACCGCACAATTTACGCCTAAAGGTTGGCTCCGTAGTAATCATGCTTCGAAACATAAACCAACCGTTGCACAGTTTTGCAACGGTATGCGTTTGGTGGTTAGAAAATTGAAGAACAATGTAATTTACGCTACGATAATGATAGGAAATCTCAAAGGTGAGGAAGTTCTTATTCCGAGGATCCCGATGATCCCAACCGATATGCCGTTTGAATTTAAAAGACTTCAATTTCCGATACGTCTTGCATTTGCCATGACCATCAACAAATCACAAGGCCAATCCTTAAAAGTTTGTGGTTTAAATCTAGAACATTCATGTTTTTCCCATGGTCAATTATACGTGGCATGTTCACGGGTCGGAAGACCATCAGCGTTGTTTGTTTTTGCGCCTGATAATAAAACAAAAAATGTCGTGTATCACAAGGTACTTAAGTGAAGAACAACCTATGTACTAAAATACAGAAATAATAATGAATGATTAATGTAGGCATTTAATTTTTTTGTATTTTTTCCAATAAAAAAAACAAACTGCTTATTTATTGCCATTAAGGCGGAACAAAGTTCGCCGGGGCAGCTTGTCTATATATATAAAAGAAAGTCGTGTTAGTTACACCACTTATAACTCAAGAACGGAAGAACAGATTTGGGTGAAAATTGGAATGGAGGTAGCTTAGAGCCAGGAGACGGACATAGGATACTTTTTATCCCGTTCGGCAGCGTTCCCGTGGGACTTGACATGAAACGTCAGTCACTATAAAACGTGGTATAACAAAAAAGAATAATAAAACGCAAATGATAGCTATGTAATTGACGTATAATGACAGCTATGTAATGACGTATATATGACAATTTGATATTTGTAAGAAATCAATATTCAAAATATTTCTATTAAATAAATAATTAAATGTAATGATAGTGCCATTGCCCATTCGTATAAACAGTGAAGAGAACTATAAAACTCGACATGGTCGTATGTATTCAGTTCATCCAAAGAATGATTAATGTTTCTATTTGTTGTTGTTGTCGAAAGACGCATTTAATCGAGTATTGGAGCGGGAACGTGAATATGATCACCAGGAATTAGATTTAGTAGTTCAAACGAATGTAACCCTGTTGAATTACCAACAAAAGCAAGTTTATGATACTTTAATGAAGGTAAACGATGATGAAAATGGCAAGACATTCCTCATGTCATTAGTTTTAGCAACTGTTCGGGCGAGATCCAACATAGCGGTTGCAGTTGCTTCTTCTGAAATAGCAGTCACATTGTTAGAAGGATGCCGTACGGCTCATTCAGAATTAAAATTACTGTTAAATCTTCAAACTATTGAAGAACCAACGTGTAATATTGCAAAACACTCAGCAATGGCAAAAGTTTTAGCGGCATCGAAAATCATCATCTGGGACGCTGGGCGTCTGGGCGCATAGACGTGCATTAGAAGCACTTAACCGAACATTAAAAGATTTACGCAATGACTCAAGATGTTTTGGAGGAGCAATGATTTTACTGTCTGGCGATTTCCGCCAAATACTGCCAGTAATTCCAAGATCTACGGCTGTCGACGAAATAAACACTTGCCTCAAATCGTCAAACCTATGGCGCTATGTGAAGAAACTGCAGCTGACAACAAACATGAGAGTTACATTGCTTAATGATACATCTGCTGAAGATTTCTCGGAGCAATTGCTGACTATCGGTAATGGTCAAGTACCTGTCGATGAATGGAATCAAAAGACGAACTTATTAACAATGTGTTTCCAAACATTATTTCTAACTACAAAAATAATGAATGGTTGAGTGAGCGAGCAATTTTAGCGGCTAAGAATAAAGATGTAGATGACCTGAACTACATAATTCAAAATAAGATCATTGGAACAATGCTTCATTCAAATCTATTGACTGCGTCACAAATGAAGATGAAGCCACCAACTATCCAATTGAATTTTTAAACTCTTTGGACGTGCCTGGCTTACCACCGCACAATTTACGCCTAAAGGTTGGCTCCGTAGTAATCATGCTTCGAAACATAAACCAACCGTTGCACTGTTTTGCAACGGTATGCGTTTGGTGGTTAGAAAATTGAAGAACAATGTAATTTACGCTACGATAATGATAGGAAATCTCAAAGGTGAGGAAGTTCTTATTCCGAGGATCCCGATGATCCCAACCGATATGCCGTTTGAATTTAAAAGACTTCAATTTCCGATACGTCTTGCATTTGCCATGACCATCAACAAATCACAAGGCCAATCCTTAAAAGTTTGTGGTTTAAATCTAGAACATTCATGTTTTTCCCATGGTCATACGTGGCATGTTCACGGGTCGGAAGACCATCAGCGTTGTTTGTTTTTGCGCCTGATAATAAAACAAAAAATGTCGTGTATCACAAGGTACTTAAGTGAAGAACAACCTATGTACTAAAATACAGAAATAATAATGAATGATTAATGTAGGTATTTAATTTTTTTGTATTTTTTCCAATAAAAAAAACAAACTGCTTATTTATTGCCATTAAGGCGGAACAAAGTTCGCCGGGGCAGCTTGTATTAGAGTAAAAATTAAAAAAAATTACAGCTTGTGCATTGATGGTTTAGTGGCTTCAACGTACGACCCTGATCCGTTTGAATCCCGGCTGCAGTAATTGAATTTTCTTTCTATGTGCGCATTTAGCTACGGTGTAGGTTGACCCTGATCGTACTGATGAAAAGTGTCAGACAGACGGCTAATCATCTAAAAAGCGATTGATAAACGGAAACAATCTTAAGCCAAAACCAATTTAGGGTTGTAGCGCCTCTGGAATATTATTAATTTTTTCGTTTAAATACGAAAATACTGATGAATATACAGCCTCAAAACTAAATGATACTTCATGGTTACATTTTGTGAGTTTTACAGCGCAGAAAAAGGCAAGGATTAAATTTCTCTATAAAATATGAACCCTCATTTTTATGCACAGTTACCTCAACGGTCAAGTTATTGCTTGATTAAGTACGTCTTTTTACCAAACATTGAGCATCTAAAAGGTTATGAATAAATTGACTCCGACGAGGCAAAATTATAGATCTAATATTTTGAAGGGAAACTTTTTAGTAGCCGTCGCTTGGAATTTCGGTGAGTTGCACCTTTCAATTCCGGTAATACTTTTATAAGATTTTCTTTCCCAGAATATCGTTTAGAAGTATTCAATTGAAATCAAGATGAAATGACTTATTTCCGTCTTTGTATTCGTTTAATACTTTTAGAGGATCGCGTTTCCAAAAACGTTTGTAAATGGAATATGCGCTTGGAAATATTCAGCTGTAATATGAACATCTAAATCGATCTTAAGAGAAGATTATATAATATAAGATTATATAAACGCTTGGTATATACATAATCACCGTACAAGTTATTCAAACATACATAAAAACAATACTAGGCTAAAACTGCTCATATCATAAGTATTCAACGTTTTTTGTAGACATATAAACGAAACGAAAACTACAAAATAATATCATATGCGTTGTTGACCTATTGCGATCATATCACCGGAAAATCAAGGACAATATGTCATCTCATTGAAATCTATAAAATTCTGACTGGCCACTATAATGTTCCAGGAATTGAGAAGCTCTATATTTTAAGTGAAAATACACATTTGAGGGGTTTAAAACTTAAGACCACTCAACATAACTAATTCCCAAAAGAACTTTCTCCCAAACCGGGTAGTGGCCGACTGGAATAGGCTTCCGGAAAGTGTAATCAGTGCACAGCATCAACTTATTAAGTTGCTAGTGTGTTTATTATACATAATAATAAAAAAAAGTGTCAAGCACAGAAAGTGGATACTACTTGTCTATGAAAGAAGAATGATGTTGCAATAGGGCCAAGACTCATATAGAGTAATAGCGTCACTGGATGACGATTATATAACTCGTTTTGCAATTTATCAATACAATAGACGTTGCAAAACTGGTCCGCATTACAGAAATCATTGCCATGGACTGTGTTGGTTAGCGTAAAAATGTTGCCCGTGTTAAATTATCGTGTTAAAGTAGAACAGTAGACACAAACACGCACTGTGTACACGTCAAACGCAACGTAAGCCGAGGTTTTAATCACCCAGTGTTGAACGGTTTGCTTTTGGTTTACACCGCTTTGTACACTAGATTGAAATAACGATCTGCCTTTAAGTAACAAAGTGATATAGAATGCAGCTTTTTGTTAGTTATTTGATTAGAAATATTGATAAGATTTTTTATATAATTACGTACATATAATTTTGAGATAAAAGGTATTTTTAAAATGCTATTGAAATATCATTTTCATATGGGTACAATATTTTTTGGTGGTACGTTGATGTTAAAGATAAATTGTTTTGGGTTACCATAGTTTTATTGTTGTTACAAGACAAAAGTAATTTAATCCTTGGCAACAAATACAGTGAGAACTTTAATTCTCATTTAAAGAAAATACTTTTTTAACGGATTGAAGCTATATATTATTATAAACTTATATAATTAAATTAAATGTGTAAAAATTATATTAAAAGACAATACTATGTGCAACAGTTCGGACTGGATTTAATTCTCATTTTATGATAAAGTGATTGTTTTAAAACTATGTGTAGCTTTCAGTTACACTTACAACATCACCGCTACAACGTACTTGAATAAGTAATTGACACAGGCGTGAGCGGCCACAGATTATAGAAATTGGCACTCCAAAAGAGAACAATGTAATGACGTTGTTTTGACGTCACATCTTATAATTCGATGGAGCACCAGTAATTTCTTATGACGTTGTCACATTCAACTAACGTCAGTAAACCGACTTTACAGACAACCGATTTTTTATAGCATATTATCATTTATCATTATTAGTATTATAATTTATACTAAATACAAAACATACATAATTGTCCGATTACTTTTTAAATAAAGTTATATATACTTCGAAATTGGGGACTATTGTAAATTTTCTAGTAAACTATTTATATAGAATAAAAATACGTTATTCGAATATAGCTAATATATTCATCAATTAATTAAGCTGTCACAGTCAGACGTCTCGGATTAATGAGGTTTCGACATGACGTTTAACGCTGAAATTACTTCAGTATAAAGTAATGTATTAATCAAGGTTTGATTAGTATTCAGAACTATGTTTATATGCATAACCATGACTCAAGTGTCTAACCGCAATAGACTCCCCTACCAATACTAATCACTTTCAATACTTATACGTCAGTTGATTTTAATTTTCTGTTGAGTGGACTGACAGAAAAATCTTGATCTGTAATTAGAGTAGGTATTACGTTGTGGGTACATGGATATATTTTATAGCTTTTAAGCGGTTCTAAACAGTTCTTTTGTTTGACTTTTCAGTTAAGACCTGTTTCAAACAGGTTTGGTATAATTGTGGTGTTTAAGTCGTTGAAATAAAAATATTAAAAACCAAAAAAGCCTTACAATGAACATAATATATTCATATTTCCCAATATACAATTCCGATCATAAGAATATATATAAGGAAGTTAAATTTATGATACATTTGTTTCGAACATGACTTGGATATAATATTTCAGCGCATATTTCCTTGAACGATAATCGTTTTCTCGTCAGTTTTCCCGTTTATTTTTTTAGCGTTCTCTCCCTTGGCTATTTGGCACAAAAACACTTTGCAACAATGTTAATATTACGTTTTTTTTAACATTTTTACTATCGTACATAAAACGTACTTTCTTATATGTTTGATTATTGTATTTGGTCGATCGATCAAGTTGGTTGGACTTGGGATGGAGATAATATTGACCATTTACAGTTATCGTAATCGTCACCATAACGTATAGTACGTTTGGTGTAAGATAGTATCCTGCATATACGTTGTATGTTTGATTAAAATCATTATTCGCACAGACAGACTTCCGAGTATTTGACCATTTCAATCAAACAAAACGCATCATCGTGATACCTGTCGTTTCGTTGTTTCGTAATATTTTTATAAGAACACACATCTTTACATTTTGGAAAATAGAGTTTGTTCTATAAAATATTTGAATTCAAGAGAAGCAAAATTACTTGTATATTCTAGTACACTATTCTCGACTATAATGTTCTCAGAACGGTAAAGAAAATCAATATTTGAGCTATACAATAGGCTACTATGTCCATAACAGGAAGTTTGAAGGAATTTCACGTCCCGGGATTTCTATGAAGAAAACTTTTATTGACTGTTAGGTCCGTTGGGAACAGAGCGGTAAATATTTAGTGTGGGGGTACAAGAGGGATGACATGAAGTGTTAAGGCAAAACTTGTCACGTGATTAGGGAATTGATTAACTACACTTGGACCATTTTTATGCGGTTATTAATAATTTAAATACGTTAACGGATATAAATACCTAATACATAAGCTTAATATTACATGGAGTCAATTAAAGAAACATTACTACGCTTAGGCGTTTTTTAATAAGTGTCTATCTTGCGCCAAGGGCAAACCCTTTTCAGTCATTGGCTTCGATTCTTGGTAAAACAGTAATTGTTTCTAAATATATAAAAAGCTTAAATGGCCTATACAAGTAAAAAACAGTCCGTAAAACAAAACTTTTTTAAATCACTAAGGACAAAGCTAATAACGTAATGGCGAAAATAATCAAATTTTATGAGAGAAAAAGTGCTTTTAAGTAATGAACGTATTTTCATAATAGCATTCCGTTGAAACGGTTCTAACAATTGTAAATTATTTTTGATTTAGTTAGGATTTAGTTACGAGAATACTTATGGTTTCTAGGAGATCCATTTACAAGTACTTTAGAATTAAGCTTATTATATTTATGCTGATTTCTTTTTAGACTTATACTCGTGAACGGGTGCTACTTGTGGTGACTGGTCGTATTTGAATTCGTGTATGCGGTGATATTAGTTGTTTCTACTACGTATTTGCGTGTTGTACTCAAGAGTATTTAAGTGCGTGCTCCGATTTCACCATGCATTCTAGTGATAGAGGACAAATCATTGTTTTTAATTTATTTTATTATTCTTTATTACTCAAGATGTCATATGGAACATGGCGTAATGGTTGCAGCTCCTTACAAACGTTGTGTAAAAAAAACTTGGCGATTAAAAAAAGTGGAGGAGAGTTTATTGCCGGTTCTAGGTGTTCTATGCCCTTGATTTAAGAACTGGCAGTAAACATAAAATTAGAAGCATTTCATTTTTATTTCTTTTTTTCCCGTTCATAAGTATACATTAAGTTACCTACATGAATAATGATTTTGAATAGGCTTTGTGGCAAAAATACAAAATACAATTTAAATAAATAATAGTGTAAATTCTTAATTTACTTCCAGTTCTTAAATAAAAGAGCAAAAAGACAAGGCATGTTTGGGTTTACAAAAAGGCCGTAAGCTCTAATTATTACACCATGTTCCAGATATTGAAGCCATCTAATAAATTAAAATTTTAAATAAAATCATTAACAAGTGCCGTCGTTCTAGTACAAGTAAATGTAATTAGTACTTTAAGATATTTAATCTGTTCTTTTATTTTTTATTTATTCAAAACACGAGATTAAATCCTAATATTATATCTACAAACCTATGCATAAATTACTTATTATCTGATTAAGCAATTAATTTATGCACCACTAATAGTGATGTGTGGGTCACATTAGCATTAAACAACAAATGACATGTTCCATTCAAACGATAACTGTTTGTAATTAATCATGAATGCGTTATACGTGCCAATGTTATCAATCATTGGATATTTTTCATACATAAAAAAAAACATAAATAAAAAGCTACCGTTACGAATTAAATTTTTTTTTAATTAATAGAATGTAACGATTTGTCAATTAATATGTAGTTAAAAAACAAAAGCCTTATTCAATTCTTATCGTTTATTAGTAATATTATTTAAATATAGATTGTTCTGTATTCAGTTCAACACATTGAAACATCTTAGAATATCTAAATATATAAAACAAAGCCATGTTAGTTATACCACTTATAACTCAATATCTATTTATCTGTTTTTGGTAGATTCTTCTCCACTTCGAATAGCAGAATAAGTAATACAATATCGCATAAGTTATCGAATAACAATAAATAAATTGACTAATTTTACGAATTCTTGCTCGTGATTGGTCTCTTCACAAAACATTTCTTTGTTTGAACAAAATTGTATTAAATTAATTTGTTGTAAAAAATGTTGTAAATTAACGAATTAAATTAAGTTTAACTAAAGCTAACTCGATATTATTAGACTGTCAGGCGGAACGAAGTTCGCCTGGTCAGCTAGTTCATAATATAGTTACCAGTGTCGGAAAGGCATGTGACAGCCTGGCCCAGGACAGACACAAGTGGAACGGAATGGAGGAGGCCTATGTCCAACGGTGGCCAAATCAAATCTGACAATGCAAGCACCTACCTACTACCTACTCTTTCGCACCAACATGAGCGAAAGAGTAGGTAAAAACTATGAAACATACATTGTATGAACTCTTTAAAGTCAAATTATTTTTTTAGAATTTATATACATATATATATATATATATATATATATTAATTTTCAATGTTTATAATTAAGTTTTGGTAATAAAGGCTAATATTATTATTAATAATATTATTATGGCGATATGGTGTGAGTCGTTGGGTGCAGAGCGCGGGGAATTGGTCGTACGGGTAATTTAGGCCTGTGACCACTTCGCAGTTGACATCGACAGGCTGAATTAAAGTGGTATTGTATTTTTTAAATTACCATATAATAACGAACTCATTTGTCTACACCTATTACTTAGTAACTATGAAGTATTTCAATACCATGCTGCCAAGAACGAATAAAATCGTTTAAGTTATTCAATAAAACTCAAAGAGATATTTCAATTGAAAAACGTATAAAAATAATATCCCCACAGATCGGACCTTTCAAGAGCAGCAAACTAAAGCTTAAACATAGAAAGTCATTATCTTCGGTCTCAAGCACTATAAACTCCGATGAGCTTCGATTCTTTATAATATAAAGGGAAAAAAGATTTCAGAATAACGAGAAAGACCAAACGGAGCGGAAATCCCCGTTCGATCCGATCGACCATGATTTTAAGGTTCTACCGATCGTATTAATCTTTATTGTTGGTCCATCTCAAAAAATAAGGGATGAGAGGTTTTTAATAAGCGCGAAAACTTTTGTGAAAGCTTTAAGTGTTTACGAAACGGTTGTTTAATTTTTCCACTAGTAATCTTATACATTCAAACTGTTAACAAATAGTATAGGAAGTTCAGAAGTCATACGACATTGAATTTACACGTCTTTCAAAGTTAAACTTTGTATTAAAGTTGGATAGGAACCTCTGCATGATTTAGAGGTTGAATTACAAGTTATGATATTAAAATGGAACATTATAATTTCCCGTACAATACTCAAAGGTGTAATTGAGAAGAGAACAGGGATTAATTGAAGCAGGAATGTATCATGAGTGCAGACGAACGTTGGTGCAAAGCTACGCAGGCGCGCCTTCTACCCAAATCGCAGTGACGGCTCTCCCATCACTAGGGACGCTCGTAGCGAGTCCTGAAGGCTTCTGAATAGCTGCTTACGATGAAATATAAAACCTATTTGGTTTTTGCGCGTTAATTCGTTCCAAATTCAAAAATCTTGACAGAAAAGTGTATCGCGCATAATTGTTAAGTTCAAGAATTATGTGTGTGTTTTAACTAGTGCTAAGTGTTAAAACTTTGTGATTAATTTGAACATTGTAAAAGTTGGGTGTAAAAACAGTTCAGATTGTTTCCGAAGCGGTTTTTAAATGGTAAGTTAGTTAACAATTTGCAGCTTTTGTTTGTTTTTTTAGAAGTTTATGGGACAATAAACGACGCGAAAAAGAGTTTTACGACTACCGTTAACAACGTTTTCAGTGACATGCAATCGTAAAACGTTTTAATTTCGCAAAATACCTCTGCGCCGAGCCCGTTATTCTTAATAGCTATAAACTTCCTTTAATAAAGAATTTAATTCGTAAAGTATGTAATCCTCATCATTTACGTCCAAATAACTCTTCTCTTTATTGACTTTACTGTACATCTGTACACCTCTAACAAGTAGCTTTCATACTTTTTTAAAGCATTCTACTGTTAGCGAGCTACAAAAATATACCATATGACTGCTTCACAGAACATTTAAATTAAGAACAATAAAATCAGTTGGTTCTATTAAATATCAATTGTATTTTTAAATACCACTTATTTCAGTAATAATCTGAATGATCCACGGTATAGTATAAAAATTATAATTCACAGATATTTTTACTTCATAATCAAGACCTGATAGGTGTGGCCTTTTAATTCTTACTTACTTCCAGACACAACCAATTATAACAGAACAATGGGATAACGATATAATTAATACAAAGGTAAAGATAACCTACTTTCAAGGATTAAATACTATTTGTTTTTGTTCCAATTAATAGTTCTGCAAAAATAATTTAAATCTTTAGTTACAAAGGCGAAACGACTTTGTGCTCTTAAGATCATTTGGGGTCGGCATTAAAAACGGGTCGTCATAAATGTCTTAAGAAGAGAACGGATAAACCTTTGTTTAAAGATACTGCATATTCACATCGTGGTTCCTGTTTAAAGTCTAATCAATGGAGTATATATTAGGGCATCATAACGATTAAATGCAAAATGTTTAAATAACCTAAATAATTTTTTTATAGAATTTACTCCAACTTTGGTGATGGTCTTTTGCCTATATGGCCGTAGGTAACAAGTACACAGGCAGAATATTTATCTTAGACCCTGGTATGTCTACCAGGTCAGCCCAGGGCTGGTGTTTTCCTCTCTCAACACAGGGAGGGAGGGAGAGGGAATTGGGAAAGGGGGAGAAAGAGTTTTAGTTTTACTATCTTTTTTTTTTTAGTTTTAGGTTTTTTTTTATTTATTTTTATGTATATTTAGATGATTTTATAAGTTATTAATTAATAATATGTGTAATAATAAACAGTGGATGTATATTATATATAAACATACTTTAATACAATCGAAAATCTCAATAATTGGGCACGCAATGGTCAAGCTATCCCTAATTAGCCATAGATTCCTTTATATCAATAAATTAAAAACATGAATTTATAATATGCATAAAATATTAACTCATTTTAAAATTCGGTAAAAAATAATATACAATGACAAAAAAATAACAATTTATATTGCTTACGACTAAAAGCATACAGGAACTATTAGTTTTAAAAAAATGAGTTCAATAGGAATTATGTGTGTGTATTTTAATAAATTATTACATTATGGGACATGTCCATTTGTAATAATTTATTAAAATACATTATTAAAAATTTGTCCCTTTTGTGGTCGTCATTTATTGATGGACTTTATTCTTTATATATATTGAACCAAATAGACACAAAGTGCTATTTATATTTTCTTCTTGTCATCCTCGCGTCACTTTTGATATCTTAACTAATAATTATTTTGATCTTTTAAGCGTTTGGTGTAAACAACCTCGATGGTTTTTTTTATTTCGTAATCCTACGACTAACACAATTATATATAATCACTAACACTAAAATATAGCTAGATATGGAATACATACGACAATAAGGGTTTAAAAATTTACAAAAGGGAACGATGAATAAAATTTATTTTATACATTTAACTCAGATATAGCAGCGTACGACTCTCATACCTGAGGTCGAAGGTTCGACACGTTCGACACCAAGATTCGTCGAAGTGTCGAACCAATGTCAATTGAGTTTCTTTCTATGTGCGCATTTAACATTTGCTCGAACGGTGAAGGAAAACATCGTGAGGAAACCGACATGTCTTAGTCCCAAAAAGTCGACAACATGTGTCAGTCACTGGAGACTGAACATCTATTTGCCTATAAGATTTAAAAATGATCATGAAACAGATTCAGAAATCTGAGGCCTAAAGAAGTTGTAGCGCCACTGACTTTTTTTTGAACTAAGAGATACTTAATTTGGTTGTGTTGTGTAATAGTGAGTGTAAGTGAGGGTAAGTACAGGAAGGTTGTATAGCTTACCCCACATGCCCGTGATGCATGTGGTTTATGTATTTTATTATATTCTTATTGATTAAGACCTTTTTAGGTATAAATATACATAAATTTTCTTAAGATACAATATGTTCACGAACAAGACAAGTATTACCTTATTAAAGGGCAACTTAATAATATTGTTTGCTTTGTAATTAGGTTAAGTACGAACTAATTGAGGGGCCGACCAACACAAACGGTCGGTTACAAGATTGATGTGTTAAATATATTAGTAGAGAATAGTCAACAGTCGGGGTTATATGGTAGTGGGGTTTAGTTAAAGATAACGTTCATACTATATATACGTAACACAATTTATTGATATATAGATTACATCCTGTTTAAATAATATTGACTACGTTTATTGTTACAAAAGATTGATTTTTTTATTATTTTCTCTAATAATACTCCTACTTAGTAAAAAAGGTAAACTTTTTTTACATTTTAGAAGCTTTTTCACAAAAAAAGTTTTATTTTGATACTGATACAATTGTCAGTACTTGAATAAAAGGAGCCCCAAATCAAAATTCACTGAACATTTATAAATTCTTATATTTGATGCAATAAAAAAGTTTAGCACGCGCATAACAATTTAATATCGCAAGGTATGCACAAAATGACAAAAATATGTAAACCGATACAGAAAATCAGAAATACCTGCAATGAATATGAAATTCCAGGCAGAATCCGAGTGACAATGAAGGTGGATCAATATTTATGAGATGAAACTTGCACTTCAATACGAAATTCGTGAATTGTTAGAACATCGGATGAAATTGAAGTTATGTTGACGACGTAATGTAGAAGTGGGAATTGCAAACTATTTTTCGTTTTCATGTTTACAAGTTTGTAAGTGTATTCTTTATAGGAGTTTATTTAAGTATAGGAGTTTTTATGTTTACATGTTTTTTTTTATGTTTTTAGTTTTAATTTGTATGTCAATTAAACAACTATATGTATATAGCACCTGTAACTTAATTTACAAAAATTTAAATAACTCTCTCCATAGATAGTTATCATTTAAATAATACACAACGACACGCAATACTCGTCGAGTGAGTTTGCTTATCATGCCGAAGCCACGCACAAATTATTTGAAGAAATCTATTAGGTATGGGGGTGTCCAATTATTTAATCAATTATCATTTCAAATTCGCAATATTGGAGTGTTTGAAAAATTCAAAAAGGCAATAAAGATGCATATTAGAATGAACACAGTTGACTAAAATTAAGACGGCTTATGGCGACATGTATCTCGCTCGTATATATACATATTAATATTAAGTTTCTCATGTAAATTAATAAAATATTTTTGTTTTTGTAATGAGAAATAAAGTTATTTAAACATTATGTTTCTACGATATAAGGCCTCATGCGCATGTAAGGAAAATTAATAAAGCTATTTAATCCTTGACTTGAATCTATCGCGGACTATGCTTAAAGAGTGTATTAAGAATACTTTTAACGCTAAATCGCCCGCATTGCGAACAAGCCTTACACTGTACACTCGCGTATACGCTAAAGGCAGTATAGCCGAATTAGGTATTACGTATTTAATTCTTTTACGTATTTACGTAATGTATGTACGCCAATAATCATTGGCTATGTGTTTAGGTTGATTCCTTTTTGCTGTATATAATTAATGTAAGCATTAGAATTTTGAGTAAATAAACAATTTATTTTTCCATAAACATTACTTTACAAAATTAGAACAATTTTAACAAATAGTTAATTAACATTATTTTATCTTTAGCAACCAGTTTGTGTGGATAGGTCAACATATCGATCGAGTTAATCCATATTTATGCCACTTTAATTGCTTTTGGTTTCATCTTCTTAGACGTTGTCAATAAAAATATTAACAAAACACATCCTTTTACACTTTTAATTCATCTTCATGTAAAATGGGAACAAATCGTGATTCATGTGGTATCAAATTATTTCAGTATTATTACTATTTTCTTGTGTAGCCAAGTCCACATTTCAAAGATCGTCATGCTCACTGAAATGTCATTGCTTGTGGTGGCGTCCATGCGTCGGGTTGTCTCTCTCCCTAAATCATGGCGAGGTGGCCGATGGCTGGCCATGCGTCATACTCGTGAACGGATGCTACTTGTGGTGACTGGTCGTACTTGAATTCGTGTATGCGGTGATATTAGTTGTTTCTACTACGTATTTGCGTGTTGTTCTCACGAGTATGTAAGTGCGTGCTCCTATTTCACCATGTCTCCTGCTGATAGAGGACAAATCATTGTTTTTAATTTATTTTATTATTCTTTATTACTCAAGTTGTCATATGGAACATGGTATAATGGTTGAAACTCCTTACAAACGTTGTGGAAAAGAAAAAACTTGGCGATTAAAAAGAGTGGAGGAGAGTTTACTGCCTCTCTTCCGTTCCCTTCCGGTCCCTTGATTTGAGAACTGGCAGTAAATGTGAAATTAGAAGCATTTAATTTATATTTCTTTTTTGACGTGCATAAGTGTACATTATGTTACCTACATTAATAAATGATTTTGAATTTGTGCTATATGCATCATCTCTATGCTAGGCTTTCACTTGACAAACACAATTTATGTGATATATCAAACCTCATATCGCTTGATCCAAAATTGAACGAATAACAAAATCAATTCAAAATACAAAAAAAAACAGTTCTAACCTTTTAATGCTACTCCAATTTTACTGAAATAATAAATCAGCGTTGAGTAAAACTAAACTTTTTGTTTCGTTAACTCGTTTGTGAAATTTGCCTGAAACAGATGAACAAATTGCCAGAGTTCACACAAACATAAATACTGTTTTTATTAAAGTTTAAACGTTTGTTTAATTATGAGTATTTATAATACTTTTATAGGAACGAAATAGTTCTGCTTGGTTCATTGTTATCCCTGTAACTGGATTTTTACAGGAAATAACATGTTTTTTTAATGAACAGGAGGCAAACGGGCAGCTCAACTGTTGCTAAGTAACACAGCTGCCCATGGTCACTCTCAATGCCAAAGAGAAGTGTGTTGCGGGAAATTTTCACTTTTTACATAGTGTAAATATATTTTTTATAACAATATCGTTATTATTTAACGAAATTAACTTATTATATACTCATACTTATGTATAATATGATTAACGACCATTAATCGACCTTAATTTCACAATGATAACTCATTTATACACTTCACAATTTAATTTGCATTAACTATAGTTACTTATATGTATTTCATAATAATATTAGCGTCATAAGTTCGAATACAAGAGAAGATCAAATGGCAGACGGAAAAAGTCGCTAATGTAAGTGGTATCTAGGTCAAGAAAGGTCTTTTGAGAATTCAGCCAATCTTTTGTTCAATTTTTGGCAGCTCGTTGAGAGAAATGGTGATGCCAGATTATAGGCATTGTTTGTTTTACATATTTAGATGTAATTGCTAATAGTTCCTTTACGACTGGAATACATTTTAAAACCATACATACATACATATAAATATGCAGTACATCAAAAATGGAAAAACTATTCAAAAGCGCCTTTACTGTAATTTATACACGTAAATTATTCAGTTTTCTAATGTTTTTATGCAAAAATAGTAAAAATTTCACTTTATTATTTCATTTGGTTAACGCGAGTATTACCCATAAAAAAATTATATTACCGATTTTTTATTTCATTCCTTAGCCTAAGACTGTAGCAGCCTATTGAATAATATTATCAAAAAGATATCATGAAATAAAGGAAAAATATTTATAAATTCCTTGTGTAAATGAAGAGTTTTATCGCATATTTCTTATTTAAATCAGCCATAAATATTAAACAAAAGCGTGATTCATTTTGTATTCTGCAGACGTGAGGGGCTCTATAAGTGTCTGTAGTTTAACGGATTCTGGATATCCAGTAAATAGTTCGTATAAATCCTGTCAATTGAGCGATATTTTATATGCAGTTAATGCGTCTTGAAAAAGTGCTGCGAATATTACTGAAATATTTCGTTCTTTATAGCGCGACTTATTGTACGGCTATTGTGATCATTGCTTCTGGTTGGAAGACGGTTCTATTGAGCTGTGGTTAAAAATATGAACTCTAAGGTCTGTTCGAATCCTGGCTGTGTCGACAGTTTTTCGTCTACACTTGCTCATACGGTAAGAGAAACTTGCGAAACCACCTAGTTTATGATTTACAATAAAAGTAAGATTAACGTATGTCAAAATAATTTTAATATGTGTATTTTGTGTGGTTGATATTTAGTGTACAATGTGTACGGATGTAATTGGATTTCAGGTTTTCAAATGTTCTTTAGTGTGTAATAACTGTATGTATCTTATCAATCTGTTTTCT
Source organism: Pieris rapae (assembly GCF_905147795.1). Lineage (NCBI taxonomy): Eukaryota > Metazoa > Arthropoda > Insecta > Lepidoptera > Pieridae > Pieris > Pieris rapae. The sequence goes on along the minus strand of NC_059523.1, from coordinate 7,021,682 downwards.
GTTTCTGTACCTAATGATTAAAAAAAAAAAAGAATTTTATTTTGACTAATTGGAGTCGTCTGAATACCAGGCTAGGATGAAAGTTTTTTGGAACGAAAAATTCTTAAAAAAGAGGCCGCTACTATCGTTTGCGCTTTTGTCTTTTGTTAGTGTACAACAATGTGTAATCTAGTTTATGACTAACAAAATATAAAAGGGCCATCCCTAAACAAAAATGACGTTCATATATTTTGGCATCGAAACCTACAAGCAAATGATGACCCTATAAATAATAACGTGGTTGTAACACCCAATATACTGAGGCTCGTAAAACGAATCGATACAAGGCTGATTTTATCGCCCCTTTTCTTTTATAACATACATACATAAATGCAATGTAGTTCTATCCTCATTCCCAAACAAAGAGGAAATATTTTATATTGTCCCATCGTTTTTCAACATACTTTTGAATGCCGATTTTCAAAGTTGTAAAATCTCACAAACAAATCCGATGAATTGCATCCTGTGCTACGAAACAAACGCGCATCTTTGGTTCTTTGAAGTAAGTTTAAAGTAATGAATGTGTCTCTTTTTACACACATCTTCAGCATTATTATATGTGAAGAAAATAGGTTTTTACGATATTTAGACGGAAAGTATTGGGTTCTCAATAGTTCTTTTTTCCTTTCTCGTTTATTATATAAACTGTATATAAATATATATATATATATATATATATATATTGAACAGGAGTTCAATATCATTGAGCCCTAACTAAAAATCATGAAGCGTGATTATAATAATTAATCATACTTCTATGTAAATTATAGCAGCGATATATGTTGTAATAAAAAGTATTTTTGACCGTGTTTATTCTATATATCTAAATATTCATATCTAAAATACCCAATGTTTTTTTACATTGAGACCTCATGGTAATTGAAGATAAAAAGTGAAAGAAAAACATGAAAGAACGATAAATACAGACAACAAAGCCAGGATATATGGCAGCCTAAAACCCTTATTAGTCTAGGTCCTACCGCGTATACCCGCATTTACAAAACAGATATGGTAAGGTCTAGCAAAAAGTCATACGACCCACAATAAATAATAAAATACAACACTTTGTAAAAATACCGTAACGTGATCTATGACCGCTTTCTTATACTCATAGGGTTATATTCTTGAATGAATTATACTGTTAATAGATATAACATTTAACTTTTTTTCGTACGTTTTATAAGTAAAGGTACGAAGGTTTGACTTCATTAATAAAATCCGCGAAATACAGCTTTTTTTATATATTTTCTAGACAAATCCTCGACTATGTAGTCGTCAGAGGCATAAAGTATCTTGCATAAGTCGTATTGTTAACTCCGATGTTAAAACACTACTGCCTATTTCTTTCAACCACTCTTTGTATAACCACTACAACAAATCCCGAATATAGCTTTACAATACGTATGTATAGCTACCTGCTTAGAAATATTGAAATGATTTAAACGAATTAGTCACAACAAGATAAATTTAAAAAAAGTTTGTAAAAGTGATTGGAAGTAATCATAATACTCTCATAATACATATTATCGTCATGGCAGTTCTACTTAAACCAGGAATGGTGCTATGTGACTTCCAACACCTCGCTATTGTATATTTAGAATTTTTTTATTCACTTATTCGTACGTCACGTTGACTCGCAAAAAGTATGAAGGTACTTAGAAACAAAAGTTAGCTTAGTTAAATTCCAGAGATTTAAACGAGACGAACTTTGAATAACAAGGACCCACGACCGTGCTTCAAGAACTTAAAGTATGAAATTGTAGAGTACTTATTATATTAAATTGCACTCACAAGTATACACTTAGGGCGTAAGTGAAATGCGGTACCCTTTAACCCAGTAATTACAAAGTTTCACTTCACAGCTGCTGGATCAAAGAGAAATCCTTGAATAAAATAGGAAGTATTCAGTTTAAATCCCCAGCCTTCATTAAACTATTAATGTAGAATTTTATTAATATCAAAGCTACAAACCATGTCTGTCAGTTTCCTCATGCTTTACAGTTTTAGTTATGAGAATTAACGATTGCATTCGATTACAGTTTTACTGTTAATTATGTTTGTCTCGTTTGTCCACATTATTATAAAAATATTTAAAGAACTTTATTTCTCATTACAAAAAAATATTTTATTTACGTGAGAAACTTAATATTAATATATATATACGAGCGAGATACACGTCGCCATTAGCCGTCTTAATTTTAGTCAACTGTGTTCATTCTAACATGCATCTTTACTGCCTTTTTGAATTTGTCAAACACTCTAATATTGCGAATTGTAGATGGTAGTTGATTAAATAATTGCACACCCCAATAGATTTCTTCAAATAATTTGTACGCGCTATGAAAAAGAAACAAATGATAACCAAAAACATACAGAAATCTGAGGCCCATACCCAAAAGTTATTTAGCGCCACTATTTTTTTGTTTTATAACTACAATACTATTTTTTTTTAATTCATGAGTTTTTACAATTATTTGAATTTATTTGCTTACAACGAAAACTTTCAAATAGCTTTATCTGAAAAAACATTATGACACTTGTTAGGGAGAAACGTTCATTGCTCCTTGACCTAAAGTAGATCTCTCAGCCCCCATTCGCTACATTTTTCTTCAGTTTTTCTCCTGCCGACAAACAATAAAAGATTCAATAGCGAAGCCTGCCAATAAATCATTGTTCAAGTAAAATATACAAATAAAGCCTTTGAAGAACGTAACAAAATATACGTATTTAATTCATTTTCTTTTGTTTTTAAAATTCTATTTTGATAATTAACTTTAATATAAAATAATTTCTTCCATCTCTTTCTTGAAGAAGTTACAAAAAATGTAATGGAAAAGATATATACTAAAAATGGACGATTACGTAAAAACTACTTTTTTATTAGAAAAGTAATTTGCATTCATGCAGTGAGTTCATAAAACTTATATTAAAATTGACATCTCAATTGACAATCATAAAACTTATATTAAAATTAAATTTGCAGTAAAGACTTCATTTTCAACATAATTTTCAATAATCATAAAAACTTAAGGTTTGATTGCCAACGAAACTAAATGTTTTCTGTCGGCTTAAAACCTTTTTGACTCTGTGTTACCCTAACACTCAGAACTGTGCGTAAGTATGTTTACTTAAATGTATTTTGGTATTTGTTTTCGTTAATTCTGGACTCTGAATCCTGCATTAAGTGCACCCAATAAAACTCTATATTGCTCCAACTACGAAAAACGGTTGAATCTTAACGAAAAATTAAAGTGCAATGTAGCAAAAACACTCAGTAGTCTTGCAAGTTGAAACTGTTAAGTGGAACAACAAGATGACTGCTTTAAAAGTTTCAAGGGGAACTTCGGATCCATTGTGAACGGTTCGGAACCAAAACAATGGGGAAGCCGGGCTAAAGTAGAAATTACTGTTCAGCTTGAACAAGTAAGTTTAATTTTATTTTAAAGCTCGGCTGTGGCAGTTTATCAATACTTTGGTAAACACATATTATATAAAGATTAATGAGATTAAGCGTTAATCGTGTTTGCAAAAAACTATTCAATTAATTTAATTAAGCCTGTCTCGGATTATAAATGGTACACGTAACCCTCGGCAAATTGTATACCTAAACTTTCCTCATGAATTACATCTATTGAGGAAACGGTATGAAATTATTTTAACTATATTAGTAGCATATGAATATACATTTATATTATACTAGTAGACTCGGCCAAGCGTTGCTGTGGCTAAGGTTTTTGTTATATTACATAGTAGTAAACTATTCAAGGGAAACGGTAGGAGGACTTATGTGAAATGTTGGTACTTGTAACACAGCGCCATCTGTTAGAATAATATCAAATAATAAACAAATATTTGCAATAAAATAATATTGTGGGTTAAAATTGAGATGTTAGCTATCCTATCTTTTATGTTAGATCAAACTGCACACGGTGAGCAAATTTGGATGATATCAGTTCGGTAGTTTAGGAGTCCATAGTGGACAAACAACGTGACACGTAATTTATATATATTTACATTTTTAAATTTGATATTAAGAAAATGTGATCCAAGCGACGATATGCAAGACTTCAATATTTAAAGACCAATACAAATAAAGTATGTAGAATGTCTGTCTGTAACGGAGTTAACTGTATTTGACAGTGCAGACGTTATAACGATTACTTCATTGTAGCTTGTCAAAAACAGGCATTGTAGTGACATGCTCCGCGTATATTGTTTTTGTGGACCTTTGTCCTCTATTTTAAGTTAATTCTTTGTTATAGCGAGGCATAATTACATATTTAATATTTCTCTTTGACGTAAAGATTTTTGCAGCTATTATTTTATTTATTATTAAAAAGTTTTAGCCCGTTATGAAGTAACGTGTAATTTAATTTCCATAACGTATGAAAACTTGAATATACAGATGCAGTGAATATAATATTTTCAAAAATCACGTTTGTTTTCTTAAAATTTGACTTAAATTTAAAATTTTCTTAATCTACACTACTAAAGTAATCTCTATTACCTTAAGCCATTGTTTCTCAACCATTTTTAAACGCGACCCACGAAAAAGCCAAATAGTTAAGATGTACATAGCGCGCTTTTTAAAAAAAATTTCCTATGTGTAGTTTTTTTTAACAGACTTCGACCCCCTTTTAAAACAGTCTCGATCCCTCACTTGAGAAATGATGAATTACGTTAACAATTACTAGTATAATTATTTTTTGTTATATTTACAGGAAATGCTTCCTCGAAGGTTGTGAGGCTGAGGAATGGCACGTTTGGCAGCGGCATGCCTCTTTACGGTGCATTTTCTGTCATTCATAATCGGTAAGAACTATTTTATTTATAACATATTAAGGTATAAACTAAACTAAACTAAGGTATAAAAAACTAACTAAACATAAAAATATATTAGACAGAAAGCAGTCTTTGAATGTGTCTCTGTAAATTAATAAGAACCAGCTCTTAACAGGACACTTCCGCATTCGAAAGCCTTTTGATACTACTCTTGACATAACAAAGAATTATTTATTTTTAAAAAATGTAATTTTATTTTGTCCTTTATTCACAAAATAAAAATTATATAAGATACAACATACATGCCTCTACTTTTTTCAAGGACATCTTGCATGAATAACAAGCCCAGTAAGTTTGTATATATTCTATGTAAATAAGAGAAATAGTTTAAATAACAGACATGTTGACTTACTTCGAATAGTCTACGAAATTCACTGAGACATAAATCCCAAACTCTTTTTCAGCATTTCTAAGTAAGCTAACATTAATCTTGCGCTCATTACTTATTTGCGAGGTCAGAAGCCGAATGTGTTACAAGTCTCAAAGGAAAACTATTTTACGGCTAGGGCCGGTGCTCATTGATTTTTTCATTAAATTTGTATATATTTTACGGTGGTATTTTACTAAACTTTCTGCATTACAATACGCCATTTTTTATCAGAACTTAAAATTAATAAACATTTTGAGACTCTTCACAGTTCACAGATTTTGTAAATTATATATTAATTTTAAAATAAACTTTAAATAATAAATAATAAATTTAGAATTTGATATTCGTTTATTTACGGTATGTATGGCTTCAATAAATATTATGTAGCACTTTGTACTTATTCATTCGTACTTTTGACATTTGATAGGCTCTGACATTGCCAATACTACATTGTCAAAATTCAATAGTGACTTTTACACATTATACATTTAATTATATTAATATATAATTACAAACTAAAAATATATAATAATAATTATATTAATAATTATGGTGATAATAAAAATCAATATTGTAATTTAGATTCCTTTACAATTAAATAATTAAAATTAATAATACATAAATAACACTTGATTTCAATATTATCTCAATACATAATATCCTTATACAATGTATACTAAACTTAAAAGCAGATGAAATGGACAGAGATCACTTTGAACTCTACACAAATTAATGGAAATCCCAAAATGCCACGTCAAAAGTAGATAATTTAAAATTTAACACTTAATCAACCTTCGACAGTCGAGAGAGATTAACAGCTTTCTAGGGATTGGACATTTTACACGCAATTTCTTACCAAATTTAGAGAAGGGATGATCTGGACGTGATTAATAAATTTTGTATAGAACCTTTTTATTGACATTCCAATTTTCAATTTGGATCAACAAATGTAGTAGGTTTTTTAACAAACTTGGTTCACTTAGTTTGATTTTTAATAGATTTATTCGGAAATATTTTATATTGTTTTAAAATGAAATATTAGTACGTGCATGAAAAAAACCCAAACAAACAAAAATAATCACTAGACAAATTGTGTATAACCAGTCTGGTCATAAGTACTGTTACATAAAAGCTTTTCTTTTTTTCAACTTTTTAATTATTTTATACTGGGAACACTTTTCTTTGAATCTTTAGATTTTGCGCTATTTCACCTATTTTTCTTTTCGATTATTAAATTACAATTATTTACTTAGTCTTAATTCCGTAGCGTACAAAGTTTTATGAAGTGTATGATTGAAATTAATGTGATAAACAGTAGAAGTATAGAAGATCTACATGCTGAATTTCACAACCTATAATTCTCTATTAGAAAATGGAAATAAGAGAAGAAAATTGACAAGTCAATTGTTAATTTTAAATGAATGTTTACCAAATAATTTAATGTAAAGGCCAAGTAACATTTTTTAAGTCTTGTATTATTATAGAATAATCGTAATGTCAAGAACAATCTTTAAGAATCAAGTGAAACTTAATACCCAGTATTCACATACAAAATTAAGTCGCCAGTCTGTAACTGCAGAAAAAAAATCTCATAGCACCTATGATTTTCTATTGTTTTCAGTGTGCCACCAAGATAGCAGTAGCAACCGATCACGTGAACAAAATTCCGTTTCGGAGTCTTCGCGGAGATTTAGAACGGAGTTCTTGGAAGACTGGCCGCAAACACCGGGGTCTCCATACTTTGACCCCAGCACTCCAGACAATGTAACCGGTCTAGTTGGACACCCGGTTACACTTCTATGCAAAGTGAAGAACCTTCAAAATCGTACTGTAAGTATTCTGACTAACCATGTCAAGTTTTAATTGAAAGAACTTTTAAGCGTATGGCTCCGTAAAACTTCACAACCAAATACGTGTATAGTAAAGCGGAAATAAGCTTAACTAGGTATAAGTTAATGTTACATTTAAATTTTACATTTACATTTCCTAGGATTTGTTAAGTTCTGGCTGCTCTTTGCATCTTCTTTAAGACATTAATACAGTGATTCCCAAAGTGGTATATATCGAGCCCTAGGGGTCTATGGCAACCTGCAGCGAAAAAAATTTGAAAGGAAAGTGGGGGTCCACGATACTGGATCTCAACTCATACACTGATAGTACCTATTTACTTACATCATACTATCTTATAATATCAAAACATATAAATTATTTATAAAATGTTTATAAAATTGTGTAAGTTGTAGGATGTTGGTATTCGTTTTGTAGTCGCAATACATTTTGAACTTGTAAAAACAAAAAGAATTTCAATTAATAAATGTATAAATTCACGTGTGTTTTTACTTGTTTTTAACACTAAACTTCACTGCAGTTAGAAATTTACAGGAAATCAATATCAGGCAAGTAGGGGGTCTACCCAACAGGTTAAAACATGGCAAGGGGTCTACAACACAAAAAAGTTTGAGGAACTCTGCATTAATTCTTCCAATCATTGATAATCTATTACGTCGTAAATGACGATACAACTATATAAATTATTAAACTATGATATGTTTTATAACATTCCCTGGGTATATTTTACACTGAGGCATTTTGTAGCCAAAAGTGACAACGATTAAAAAAAATAAGGGGTTCGTTTGAGACTTAAATATGGATACATTTCCTAGTTACTTTAGCGTTATTTAGCCCTGAGATTGTTTGAATTACATCTGTGATCCAATGGTTTTCTTTCTATGCATACCTTTGAGTCTAGTTCGTACGGTGAACGAGAGTTGTCAGTCTTATAAATCGATAGCTGGTGTCAGGCACAGGAGGCTGCTACCATTTGACTATTAAGAGTTAGATTATGTGAAAGTAAAAACCGCAATAGATGATCACGTACCAGTATATGATCTCTCCATGTATTTGTATATCTATAATCACTCTGTTTACACACCGCATACCTACGTGCTAATGATAATATAAATAAATAAAAAATCTGCGTTTACTGCACAAGACGTTATGCGACAGAGTTGCCATCTAAAGTTCTAATATAAATATAGGTGACTACTAACAACAGCGTATTTTTTCTCGAGCTCCCTTTCTCACTCTCTCTCGGTCGCATTCACTCTTTCCCTTTTTTCGACAATAAGGGCTTGTGATGTTTCATCCGTAAAAATTTTATATACTAAATAGATAAAGTTAAGACCTTGCTCACATGAAATAAAATATAGCTAAATTTAATATAAATACTATATGTAAAGAGTTGCGGAAAATAACGTAATCATATTTTATCTACAAATTAATATTTTTTGAAAATTAAAGGAATTCCTAGAATAAGTTTTCTTACTATATACAATCTAGCCAAATTTCTAAGTCATGTTATTCACATACTAATCAGAGATGTCTTGAATACATTTCGGCCGACTTGGCAATGTAGGCTTTGAATTTGGCAGTTGTTTTCTCTTATCTAAATTTTCATTGCTTACCCATTGGGGTATATCGGGAAAGAACTCGAAACGACTTCTCATATGGAATAACAATATGAAGAAAGTCTCTAAGCTTCATTTTTGTGGAACATAATATGTTATTTGTTGTATAACCGCTTGAAATGAGTATATAATAAAGGCTACATCTCATTCGCGTTTCTCATTTCTTTAATTGGTCGTTAACTGAATTACATTTCAATGCTAAGTAGCAACATTTTTGGGTATACACTTATAATTTCTAATACTCCAAGTACGGCTCAGTACAACTTAATCTGTAAAACTACACTAATTGGACAATAAATAGCTACATGATAGTTACAGCTGCAGTTAAAACAAATTGAAGCTTTACAATTACTAAAAGCTATTCTGTATCTACTGTGACCAATTTCTTATCTTAATTTTCATTGCTTATCCATTGGGACATAAAGACGGTGATTATCCAGTGGGGAATAGGGACACACGTCACGCTTCCTCAAGCCAATCGACTTACGTGACATTTTCTTATGTTCAGTTATTTTATGTGTGAATTTTGGGAGTGTTTTCTTGTTCGTATTTTTAAGGTTTTTTAACATTTTGGGTTTAGTTACCACTAAGTAATATTTTGTTATGTATCATGTATGTGTATTTGCGTGTTCGGAATAAGTAGAATCCTTAATTTTAAAAGTGCAAATAAAATAGTCGATATTATATTTGCTTGTTGTTTAATGAAAATAACCGGAATATATAACACATGTTCTTCACATCTGAGATCTCATTAAAATATGTTTTAATAGTTAATTAAAAAAGATTTTAAAGGTGTTTTATGTCCAACCAACCAGGTGAAGCCAAAAAAGTAATGCAGGCGCTGTAACATGTTGCAACAACGATTAGGCTTGATTAAATAATAATATATAATATTGGTACTGATAAATCAAATAAATACAAATCAAAAATCATATAGGTAACAATCTAATTTTACATTTACTGCCAGTTCTCAAATCAAGGGCGTAGAAAGCAAGAGAAAAACTGGCAATAAACTCTCCGCCACTCTTTTTAATCACCAAGTTTTTTTTACACAATGTTTGTAAGGAGCTGCAACCATTACACCACGTTCCATATGACATATTGAGTAATAAAGAATAATAAAATAAATTAAAAACAAAGATTTGTCCTCTATAAACAATGCGCATTTAAAATGCGATATTCTTTTGAGGAAAGTAACAAATGTAAAATCAGATAATATATTTGCTTTTCTAACTTAGGTATGCATAATTAATTTATAATTTTAAATGTTATCTTTGGGAAAAACGGTTTTTTTTCTTAAATAATATCTACTATCACTATACTATATTATCTCTTCCCAAATTCACAAGTGGTAATTAAATCTATATTATGAAAACCTCGTTGCAAGTGATTAATATATAAAATGAGTATCGGTAAGATGAGACTTCAAAAGAAGCCTTGTTAATATAAGACTAAACTTGTAATTGCACTTCTTAAGCAATTTAATCCAGCTAAAGTTGCTTAAAGTTTAGTGAAATCAAGCACTTAGTCGATTAAAGCCGGATAAAGTAATATTTTATTTCACGTAAGTTTGCCTATGAAACCGTACGAAGTTTGTCAAACACGTAAACGAATGTTTGTTCGATGTTCAAATATCGGCAGTTGTATGTCAGCAATATTCGATAACCGTATTTGCTACCGCGGAGAGAAAAAGTTGAACATCGGTATTTTGGAAGGCTTTTTCTTTAGATTTATTATAACTGGATGTCGTGCTTGTTTTATGAGAAGTGCAGTAATTGACTTTCATATACCAGATACTTTCATATACAGATAATACTCGTTGAAGGAAACCGGCAGGTTAGGCTCCAACTTGCCTATTATTATAAAAAAATATATTAAAATGCATCAAAAGATCAATGCTTTTATCATACAAGCGTTTAATTTTTATTTTTTCACTATAATATGTAATACTAACATAGTATACATATTATAGTGTAATATAGTATAAGACTTTATAAATTAGTAACAGTTTTATTAAACATAAAAAAATATTAAGATAAAACGTAAAGATATATTTAATTTCTATCGTTAATGCTCTATTCCTTGTAGCAATTGAGATAAAAAATGTTGCGGAAGTTTCGCAAACCTGGCAACTACTTTATCAGTCAGCTGCACTCCGCGAGCTGAAGGATTTTTTTCCTTTTTACTTTAGCTCTCACAATTGCTCTACTTCACTGAAACATCTTACTTTGTACTTTTTGGGCCTTAAATATTTGAGTTATCAGTTGGAATTGTTTTTATAAATCACTTAAAAAACGCCATCTATAGAATATGAGCACAGCACTTGAAAATTGTGGCCGTAATTCCAAATTTTAAATACATATATGTAAGATATTTAATTAAAATTAGTTTTTAAGGAACTTTCTGCCGTGCACTACCTTTTTTGGAACTAGCTGCTAGTAATGGTTATTTTAAATAGTTGCCACTGAAGAAAATATTACCATTAAAACATTTCAAAGATAGGCAACTATCCGCTCTTGCCCATAAAAAAAATGTTAAGGGAATGTTAGTAAAACTTACTTAAGGTATCCTTTATAATAATAATACCAATATTATAGATTATATACATAACTCTATCTAGAAGTTAATCAAAGACAATATCTTATCAAGCCTATATAGAAGTATATGCCTACCATCAGTAAATTATAATTAATATTGCCATTTATAATCTGTATAAATTAATTAATCGCGGGTGCTTAAATGAAGACAACCACAGATCAGCTATTTTGAAAAGCCTTAAGTTGTTGGCGATGAATCAATCTCTTCGACATCTCCGATCTCTTTGAGTCATTAGACGGCACGTTCAGTATAACTAGAGTGTCACTGCTAATTCAATGCGGTTGGTAATCCATTGCCTTGTGATCCATCTATCCAATCAACGATCTGATTACTTATAGTCCACTTTAAATCACACATACAATCTCATATTCTATTGTTCTAGGCTAAGCATATTCTGATGTATTCTCCAACATTATATCATTAGCGGTATCACTTAACATCAGGTGAGCCTCCTGCCCGTTTGCCCGTTTGTTAAAAAAAAATCTAATTAAAGCTAATTCTCAAGTAACAGACAAACTAAGCAGTCAAAATCTTGTTTGGGTAATTTTTTATTGATAATTGTAAATAGAACAACTGATTGTATTTTATAATTGTAATTTTACAATGTTAACTCGTACATAGACTTAAATATACTAAGATTTGTTGATAAAGTAATTTTAAAGTCTGTGATTAAATAGAGAACTAAAATTATATAAACACATCGCACATAAAATTAAACACATCAAACAAAGTGTTACATAATCGAAAAGCGACACAATTCGCTCGTAATCCCTTTTTCCATATAATGTTAACGGACTATAAAGTATATCAAATATAATATGTATTATGATAGGATGTGAGCCATAACGATAGATTGCCTCCATTGTGCAGCTATTGAGTAGCTTCTGACGATGAGTGTGATAGACTGGCTATAAATTGCCACCCTATTTATTTCACAATAAGCTATGTTAAAATTTGTACTGTAAAATAGATTATATTTTCGCTTTTTCGGAAAGTATATATACATTCTGTTTAATGTAACTTATCGTTTTATTCGATAATTTTTATTTTTTTTACCCGTTTTTAAATAAGCTTTCTGCTACAAAAGTTTTTTCATGCATATGTCACAGATTCGAAGCGATTAATAGCCAGATAGATATTACTATGGCCGTCCGAAATTTTATTTTAAAATAAGTCAATGAGCACGACCGGCACCGATCATCATTATTTTTTAACTACATTATCTCTGATATGTAATTATTATAAAAACAGTAATTTGATACGTTTAAAAAAAACAATGGCCCAACAACCTTTTTAGGTATTGGCCTCAGATTTTTGTATTTGTTTCATGTTAATCTAATAGGCAAGTAGATGATCAGCCTTCTTCCTGACGCATGCCGTCCACCTTTTGGGTCTAGGGCAAGTTTTCCTTACGATGTGTTCTTTCACCGTTCAAGCCGAAGTCCAATGATGCATAGCCGGGGATCGAAGCTACGACCTCAGTGAAGAGAATCGTATGCGGAAGCCACATTTAGCTGTCTAAATATAAAGAAATTCGATGTGTAGTTAAACTAACAAAAACATTTGGCTTAATCCATCTTTGTAGTGATCCTGCCATTAATAAAGGCGTAATGCTTTAAAATCAGCCGCAATAATTTCAATTATTTCGAATCATTAGTCAGACCCTCCTCAATCTAAGCCGTTGGGCGGAGATCGTTAAGTTCTCAGTGATGTAATTTAAGTTAGTGACCCTTTGACCCGGTACCTCGATCATTTAGTTCGGGTTGTCACCCTGTTATTGCCAATCTTCGAACTGGCCGGCTAATGGCTACGGCTTTGTGGTAAGAACTCAGCAAACTACGTGCTTATAACATTGTTAGTTATAATTGTTACAGACATCATTTATCATTTATGATGTGTCAAAATGTCATTAGGAACTTCAATTTATGTTCATGTATTAGCCAGTCTCTAATAGATTAGCAAGAATGAATCTTTTAATTATTACAGTTGGTTTATATGTTTTTAACAGTTTTAGTATATTTAGGTAACTTATTTGCATGCGACCAAAGACATATATTTTATAAATTGCATCAACTGTTAATTCGATGAAGATTACGTACTAACTGATTAGAAATCCTAGGTATCATGGGTGCGTCACCGAGACATCCACCTGCTAACAGTGGGCCGTTACACGTACACATCAGACCAGAGGTTTGAGGCGCAGCACAAGCAGCGATCCGAGGAATGGGCGCTTCGTATCCGCAGCCCTCAACGTCGCGACTCCGGCCAATATGAGTGTCAAATTTCTACCACACCACCCATTGGGCACGCAGTCTACCTCAGTATTGTTGGTCAGTACGTTTAAGCTTTAGATTATTTTTTCGATCTAAACAAATACGGGCTATTATAATTGGATATTTTTTTTAAATATTTAAGTTGAATTAAAATTGTTTCTCACCATAATTACGATATTACTTGCTTACAAATAGATTGGTAACCACAGTAACAAATTGATTATCTATCACTAAATATTGTATTATTAACAAACGAATGAATGGTTTAACTGATAGAAGTAGGGTTAGAGGCCTTTTCCAAGAGGTAAACCGACTTCTGAGGTATGCTGCAGTGAAAATATATTAAAGGTCACCGATCAGCAAGTTTAGGATTAAAAAAGCTTTTTATATATAAAGTTATTTACGACTAGTGATTATACCATACACAAATTGCCCCAAAAAAGAGGATCATGTGATGGTTGATGATCTATCACTAAATATTGTATTATTAACAAACGAATGAATGGTTTAAAGTAGGTAATGCGTCCTTAAGGTGTCCTTCATATTTAACTAACACTCACTCAAAACACATAATTATAATTTTCACACTATATTTAATGTTTGGCGCAGCTATTAAAATTATGGAATGAATTTTCTGCGGTCAACGCTTAGAAAATACGTTATAAGAGTGTATAATAAACTTTAGAAATAATGAATGCTTTCAAAACTTTATATTAGAGGTTAAAATTGTGGAAAATTACTTGGACAAGCAAATATTAATGGTGTCGCGATATATTCGTATAACACAATAATGTTATACACATAATTTCAAACGTACCAAGGTGGCAGATTACCAATATTAACATTGCTCAAAAGACTTAGCAATTTTTTTTTTAATAGAACAGGGGGCAAACGGGCAGGAGGCTCACCTGATGTTAAGTGATACCGCCGCCCATTGACACTCTCGATGCTAGAGGGCTCGCGAGTGCTTTGCCGGCCTTTTAAGAATTTGTACGAAATTTTTTATATGAAAGTACTCATTTTGTCAATAAAACAAAAGGACATTTGAAATCCATTACATTTTTATGCATATACAACCTTTTTAAAGTACGACTAGAATGTAGGCTGTGTATTCAGGTGGAAATATTAATAGATATTATACAAATAATCATTGTTACAGAACCAGAAACCGAAATAATGGGTGGTTCTGACTTATTCATCTACGCGGGATCAACTATAAACCTTACGTGTATCGTAAGGCATACTCCCGAACCGCCTAACGCCATCAACTGGAGCCATAGAGGAAAGGTAGAAAAAACAGAAGAGTGACTATAATTAAAACATTTTTTTATCGAGATTTTTTTTTATAGAACAGGGGGCAAACGGGCAGGAGGCTCACCTCATGTTATGTGATACCGCCGCCCATGGACACTCCCGATGCTAGAGGGCTCGCGAGTGCGTTGCCGGCCTTTTAAGAATTTGTATGCTCTTTTCTTGAAGGACCCTAAGTCTTTGTTTTTGATATCTTTATCGATTTTTTATATAAAGAATTAAACCAAACAATACCAAATACGTATTTGTATACTCTGAAAATATATTACTCAAGTTCATAATCACAAATACTTACACATGTTCTAAAGCATTTTATATTTGAAAAACTAATTATAAGTACGTTAATCTAAATCAAACTTCTCAAAGCAATAAAAATTACACAAGTGTTATCACGCTGAAAGATCAAAGTTCACAGCTTCTGTCAAATTGATAACTAATGAGATTTCGTAAACTTTGACCTCGGAACGAAACACCGCGCAAAAAGGAACTTTCCGCAAATTCATATTACCGTAATATATCATTTGTTTGTGTGCAATGTGACAGTTCTTAGCCAGTTTAAAACTATGGTTTAGATTTATTGCTTTATTTAAGCTATTCGACGTAACTGTACCTAATGAGGTACAGTCGGTGCGAACATATAACTGCGATTGTTATTGAATTTTGTATAGCATATAGCAAATGTGATCTTGTCTTCCACCTAAAATAATAATTTGTTTCACCAATAATTATATAATTTTACTAACATTATCGTACGTACCTAAACAATTGAGTCTTCTAATAAAATAAAAGAACGCCAAATAATAAATGATAGTTAAGAAAACATATGCAAATGTATCTTCGTATAGCTTTCACCAGCTTCCTGATACGTATAAAATTATGAGGATGTGTTAAAAAATATTAATAAAGCAATAATTTGAGATATTTACGAACAGCTAAGGAATATACACAATCTAGATAACACACAGTATGGTAAGTATGCTATTAAACAATTACGACTATTGATAGTATCTCGTGCTGAAGATTAATGAAGAGTCTAATGGACAAAGTTTAAATATTTAGAGACAAAATACTCGTAGATAGTTTTAAAACTCATTTGCGAATACTGTGTTTGTCTGCTTGATGAAGCAATCTATCCACCCGCAAACAAATTAATGCCGACATTGCGTCTATGTTGGATATATTAGCTGTAAACTAAATAAAGAATAAACTTGATCATTCTCTAAACAGCACACGGACATGCTAGCATATGCCAAATAGCCATGAAAAGAAGCATTCTGAGATTAAGACAATTAGACAAGAATAGACCAAATGAACTGGAGATGGACTGGTCATATGCTACGGGGCTCCCATGAAAAATGAAGCGGCATGTTGACCGAATGGTACCCTAGAGATGGAAAACGAGGAAGAGGCCGACACCGCAATAGATGAGGACGAACTCAAACTAACAGCAGGCTACAACAGAAGAAGAACAGTGGAAAGGAGGCAGTTTCCAAGACGTCAATGGGTCCACCGCGACCGATTCATCATCAAATATAATTCATTTTCTTAACCTACAAAATAGTAATAGAAATAATTAAAAATAATTAAAATCAAAATCAAAACAAATTTAGTCCCTGTGGCAAGTACACTGCCACTGCTAGTAACTTTTTAAGTTTGTTTTGATTTTCATTTTAATTACTTTTAATATCATTTATTAATTTATTAAAATAAGGCATCATTAAAAACGTCAAAAAGAAAACGAAATGCTTTAAATTTACATTGATTGCCTCTCAAACCGAAATGAAGGTCACTTCTTAATGTCGCCAAGTTTCTTGGTTTTATTAAATTTTGAATGGTGCATGCTCCTTATTAATAAATTAAAAATGCTAATAAATATATAATATATTCACCTATGTAAGGATTTCTTTCAAACATATATGATTTGACAAGTTAGCTGATTACTTCTTATATTTTATCTTTGTAGTATGACTACGATCATTGCGTATTATTGCAAGAACAGGCAATATATTCATGACATATTTCAAAGCTACTGATTTCAATGGATATGTATATTGAGAGGATGATTACCAGAAGTTCCGTAACACCGTGGTTAAAGATTTTATTAAATAGTGCTCATATGTTTAGTTTTCCAGGGAATCGCTATAAATATCGTTTCCCTGGAAAACTAAACATATGAGACAACAAATAAAACCTAGCACTTCAAGGTCATGCAACATGTGTATTAAATACTTATTCACATAAAAAAATTATTTCTAACCAAATACAAAAAATATAATATGTGTATAACCAAATATCAGTTTATATAAAGCTTTATACTATATTATTTTAAAATAGGCAGTTATTTTTTGATAACAGTGATTAGTACATTTTCCTTTGTAGCAATTACGAATGGAATTTTTAATGTAGAATGTGGGTGTATTGAAAATTTTATTACTGAAATTATAAAATCAATTAGGGCGTACTAGAGACTGTCAACTGAATTTTTGTAAAAAAATATATGTGAGATTTAATTGCTGTTTACGTGGGTAACATGTAGGCTTAATTTTTAAAGTGCCTTGATATAGTTCTTACGTTCACATATTCTTCCATTTAGCTGCACTCTAGTCTGTGATGTTAGTAATTTATTTCGAGGAAAATGTATAGAGCCTTTTTCGTATTAACGTGACTGAAATAAACTTAAAGTACGACTTCAAATATGTACACGAAATTGAATATTCCAGGGAAATGAAAACAAAAATTCCGAAATGTTTCATACATTGTGCTCCATTTTAAAACATTTAATAAATTGCCACTTTTAAAACTAGAGCAATAGAACTAAATCTATAAATCACTCGATAGAGTTTATTGCGTGGGAAAGTATAGAGTGGTCCTGGAGTGGTCATATAAAACTTTCTTTTACCTTATTTGTCAGTGGAATCGAATATTATTTGTTTATTCGAGAATAAATAACATTAAATGATATAATAATCTAAAATGTTTGTTTGGATGTGAATTGTTCTCTTTAACATAAGACGTAACATTGTTTTAGGACGTTTTGCATGTATAAAAGTTATACTTCTTTACATGCAAAACCCACGCAAATTATTATCAATCCCTCGGCACTACACACCCTGTAAAAAGGCTTTTTTTTCCTTATTTACACATTATTGCAATAAAATTTATAAATAAATAAAAGTTTAAAGAATATTGTTTCCTGGAGGATCTTATCTTAAGCCTTTCTTTCATGTGACCATTCCTACCAGTGATAAAAAGTTAAATGTTCCGGATCTTTTAGACTATTTAGCCAATATTTTCAGAGATAATTTAGCATTCTAGTTCAAAAGTAATTCCGAACTAATTAGTTAAAATTCCCGCGACTTAGGGTCCTTCAACAAAAGAGCGTACAAATTCTTAAAAGGCCGGCAAAGCACTCGCGAGCACTCTAGCATCGAGAGTGTCCATGAGCGGCGGTATCACTTAACATCATATGAGCCTCCTGCCCGTTTGCCCCTTTCTATAAAAAAAAGAATCTTTGAATTCGGAACATAGTTTTTGCATTTCATTCGTTACATATTTCTTCCCCTATAAACTAAAATTGCATTTTTTTCAGACTATAAATTTCGACTCAACGCGTGGTGGAATATCATTGGTGACTGAAAAGGGGATCCATAGCAGTAGTAGGCTATTGGTGCAGGCTGCGCGCACGTCAGATGCAGGTGCATATGAATGTGTACCGGATAATGCGCAATCAGCATCTGTGAGGGTGCATGTACTTACTGGTATGTGCTTATTGGTTTATTCATTAGAATTTCCTGTTAGGCAGCAAACTGGTAAAAGACAATTAATAGTCCACATTTACGAATGCCAAAAAAATAAATAAACTTGCATTTTCATGACATAAGATTCTTAATTTGATCTCTTGAATCCAATAAACAAATAATTGCTAACATACCATTTCGTTAAATTGTATTTTATTTTCCTAAAAGTCGACGTATTATTGATTGAAATAAAATGGATTTTGAAAATATAAAAGCGATAAAACTTTAAGTTACCAGCAGATACCCCGCATTTAAAATTGCGAAAGTATATAAGAATATATATAAGAACTGAATACCATCATTTGAATTCCTAACCCACGCTGAGCTATTCAATTATTTCCCTATGGAATATTTAATATACAGCACCGTGAATTATTGTAAAGGTTTTAATCAAACAATATATTCATATAGCTTTTATAAAGCACTCGGAACCACAATAGGCCGTTACGGAACATATTTTGCAATCCCCCTGGCGATGCTTTGCCTCGTTCCAATCTCTTTGAAGAGCAGTCTGTTGACATGCCTCTTGCCTAGTTAGATGGGCTTTTAGTTTTAGTGACGTTTCTCACGTAGCTTTTATTTTATACTTATGTTGATTTCTTTGATAGGCTTTGTGAATTAATATTTTTATGTTTAGCTGTAATATATGTAAACCTTCATCATCATATTATATTAAAAAATGTATAAGAAATTCTCGTCTACTAATATTGTGATAATTGTTTTTTGTTTGCATATATTATAATGTAATCAATAATGAGTTATTTATTTTCAATTGCATAGTAAATAGATATAAGAAAAAAATATTTACTAGATTAATAAAATCATTCATGCTACAACCACTCAACAAAGTAATACGAGATTGCGAGAACTTCTTTTTTAACAATTTATTATTTTCTCAGATTTCTCAATTAATCAGATTCCGAACTCAGAATTTTCTTACCTTTATTATCGGAAATGTAGCATTTGCTGAAGTTTAAAATACAAAAATAAAAGCAATAAAAGTTATAATTCTGACCAGTTAAGTAAATAACTCGGTTGGACGAACATTTGGCAAGACTGGAACAATTTCAGCCGATGTCCAATGATACGTGAAATACTTTGGAACATTGCTTACCGATCAACGCTTTTAATATCAGTTTTATTACTCCAGTTTGTGGAGAAAAATATAGCAAGGATTCTAAGCCATATATATCTGAGACAACATGTACAAATTGTGTATATATTGACTATTAAGTACAGTATGTCTGTGGGTAGAGGAGAGGTATCATTTAATAACAAAAATAGGTATCATTTGATACCAACTCGTTTCAGTAAAATCATATTAAAAGAACAAAAAATAATTACGCTAGTCAAATAAATTATTCCGATGTGATATAATTAATAAATAGGTGTATTGATTTCTGGTTATTTCATTTAGATCTTACAACTATTTTGTATAGTAGACGTAATAAGTTTTTGTTGACTTGCATAACTAAAGTCAAAGTCAAAATTTATTTATTCATATAGGTAACATAATGTAGGTACACTTATAAACTGAATAAATAATAATTTAATCTCATTTTACGGAAAATGCATTTAATATACCTTCAGAGATGATAATTGAATCCAAACATACACAAAGATTTGAAATTCCTGTAGGAATTTCATATGCATTTGTAACTAATAAACTAAAATGCTCACTTCAAATTCTAGTTTCGAACTAAGTTTATTTCATTCGAAAGAGCAAACTTAAATTCAATTCCAAACATTTGATTGAACATATGAACGCTCGATTTAAAAGTTAATGTTCTTTGCAAATATTTCATATATTGAATGAATATGCATTTTGTTTCAATTTTAATTTAACATTTTTCAGTAAATTTAATTTTGATGAACGTTGATGCGTTTCTCGCAACATAAAGCTTTATCGCTCGTTTATTTTCATTTTGTGTGGAATGCTTAAGTGTTTCATGACTACTATTCATAAAGGTTAAAATATATTTAGTATTGAGATAAACCTTTATTTAAGTGTTCGAGGTTGAAGGGTTTCTTTATTACGTTGTTGATAATAATAAACGCCATATTTCCATTAGTTGTTTGTTTATTTGTTATTTTTAACGTACGGTTTTTGTTATCTTTTATAAGTTAACTTCCTTATTACAGCCTTTAAGGTTATAAAATTATAAAATAAATCTTGGCTGCTAAAATTGTTTCAAACTATATATAAGCAACCGTAAGTCTATTTTAATATCGTGATTTTGAATTACCTTCGCCGGTTCCTAATGTACATGAGATCGTAATAATTACTAAATATAACCGAAGCAATTGCACCAAGCACTATAAATAAATATATATTTTAAATTAAAGTTATTATTTGATTGGAGTTGGTATTTTTTTTGTCGTCAGTTTATTTGGTTTTGAGTAATAAAAGGTCAATAAACACAAGTCTTATGTTAATTTATGGCAGAGGCAGCCAATTTTTAAACTTTATATTCTTCTAGGACTCATTTCACTGTATGTTTTATCAAAACTACAATATATCAGATATTAACTTGATATCCATCAGATAATTGCATAAACATCATGAGATCCACTCAAATTAGACATGCCCTTCAAATTTCTCACACTGACTCAATTCAACTTAGGATCCTTCGAGAAAGGAGTGTATTCCCTGGTGCATTTAGAGTACCCAAGTGTATCACTTATCTTCCTTTCTGTTTACTCCCTTTATAATAAAAAACAAAAGAATGAAAACCAAATGTATACTTATACTTTTTAATTCTAGGTGAATCGCCCGCAGCTATGCAAGGAAAAGCGCATTGGATTAAATACAGACTGTCATCAATCTTACAACTGATCGGTGCATTGCATTTGGTCAAATGGTGTATATCAGTGATAAGTAATTAATTGTAAAAACGTTAATAAATTTTACATTTTACGTCATATTGTAAAGTATGTAATGTAAATAATTAAAACCCTGTATTTATGTGATATTGTGACTGTAATGTCTAAATATATTATCTGTTAATGGCCATTATAATTTGATATAAAAATACTGAATAAATAATATCTAAATAGTATATAAATCAGGAGGCTGATCACCTGCTTGTCTATAAGATTAACAAATGATCAAGAAACAGATAAATCTGAGGTCTAAGACCAATCTCTCTCCGAACGGCTTGATCCTTTGGCGTTGCGTAGAGATGTGAGGTCTCTCTGGATTTTCTACCGGCCCGACCAGGAATAGTAATATAACACCACTGATTTATTTTATTTATATAATAATACTTAATAGCGAAGATTAATAAAA